>NW_027207971.1:0-37980 GCF_963455315.2 Globicephala melas | reverse complement strand
GTTCCAAGGGTCCAGAATTGTCCCTGGGAAAGCTGTCCTTTTTCTCTTTCTCCGGCTGGAAGTAAACATCTGGCCACCGACTGCCGTACGCAGGCGTCCTGGGGGAGCCCCCCCCCTCCCCGGTTTCCTTTGGGACGCACCTTGGTGTCTCACAGAAGAGCCCACATTCCCAATTGGGGGCACACCAGCGTGGAATGTAAGGCTGTTTAGAACGGCGTACCTTGAGGCCGTGTGAAGGCCGTACAAACGAGAGCTTTCGAGCGAACAGGGCAGCGCTTCGCCATCGTCGTTGCACGTTCACGGAGCTTAATCAAACGAATGCATTTACTGCCTGTGGCTCAAACGCCAGAGAGGAGTTGGAAGGCATCCAGTGCCCTTTGACAGTTGTTACAACGAACGTGAGTGCACGGTGTCTCGTGAAATAAAGCCCTAGCACTGTTGAGGCCCTCCGTTAACGCATGCTTCTTCGCTCCTATGGCACTCCGAGGTGTTCCTGACGGGGGAAATCTGGACTTTTGCTTGAGGCCGGGGTGGGGCGAGGGGACTCACAGTTCTTGTGCCGGCGAGCTCCCGAGCGCTCCTGCTGAAGCTCCCAGCAAGGAACTGAGAGCAGCAGGCCTCACACGCGTAAACTCAGACTTCTGCTGTCACGAGTAAACTCAGACGTCTTGTGGGAGGCCTTCCGGCAGCAAAGAGAAGGTGGGCGCGAGCAGTGTACTTCAGGCAGCTTAGGACCCGCCCCTGTCTCGTTTACCACGGAGGGGAATAAGGTTTAGCCAGGGTCGCCCAGCTTCAAACCGGAGCTCCTATAGGGATCCTCAGCGGTTTCTGATTACCTCAAGGAAACACAACGGGAGGAGCAGGGCCCTTCCGTGGAGGCCCGTTTGGGCACAGGGACCTCTGCGTGGGAGCTACTGGGTAAGTATGGCAGTCCCTTAGGTAGGCCTCAGTGACCAAGGCTCTCTGGCTCATGCCTAGCTGTGTAAAGAAGTGTGGCAAACGTACGTACTGCTCCTCAGGCTGGGCGCACAGCCTAGCTTTCGCTTCTATGAGAGTGCTGTCCCGAGTCTCTTCCTGGAGCCAGTCGTCAGCACGGTGCCTTTTGGCACTGCAGTTCTCTTTCAGTCAAGGAGGCCGTTCGACTGGCAAAGGGAGTCTGCGCAGCACTGCTTTCGCGAGGCTCTTTGACGACTGGGGCACTCAACCCAGGCAAGCCAGAGAGCAGTACGTTGCCCTTGCTCGGAATGTGAAGAGCTTTCTCCAGGGGCCTGTTTAGGCTAAGGTTCCTCTAGAAGCCAGGAGCCGCCGTTCCGGCACGGAGAGAAGTCATCCTGCGAAACTGGCGAACGAGCTCCTCTCCTGTGTGCCCCCAGGAGCGTCGCAGAGTTAAGGCACTCCGTGGTGGAGTCTGGCCTCATGGAGACCCCTGCACACCCAACTCCCCCGACGTGAAACGCTGGGACTTACCTTGAGGCCTGAGGTCACCTTTCGTTTGGCCGGAGCTGAACATGTAGTGCCGTGGGAGGAGTTTCTAGCAAGGTATTGCCAGCACGGTGTTCCGCTTTGAGAGAACACGCAGCCTCGGCCCACAACGACAATCCTGCCGTGCAGAGACGTCGGGCCGCTAGTGCTGTTCGGGCAGCTTTGAAGCCAAGCGCACGGCGCCTCCAAACGGGGAGAAAGCGTACTCTCCCATCCGCGTCCCGCTTTCAAGCTGAATGACGCAGCATGTTTCTCGGGAGGCTCTGCCGAGCTATCTAGTACAAGGGAGAGAGTGCCTGCCTCTGCCGAGAAAGGTTTTGACGTGGGGATTGCTGGACGTGCGGAAGAGCGTTCCCCAGGCCGTGCCAAGTTTAGGCTTTGGTGATTCTGGATGTTCCCAAGGGTCCAGAATTGTCCCTGGGAAAGCTGTCCTTTTTCTCTTTCTCCGGCTGGAAGTAAACATCTGGCCACCGACTGCCGTACGCAGGCGTCCTGGGGGAGCCCCCCCCCTCCCCGGTTTCCTTTGGGACGCACCTTGGTGTCTCACAGAAGAGCCCACATTCCCAATTGGGGGCACACCAGCGTGGAATGTAAGGCTGTTTAGAACGGCGTACCTTGAGGCCGTGTGAAGGCCGTACAAACGAGAGCTTTCGAGCGAACAGGGCAGCGCTTCGCCATCGTCGTTGCACGTTCACGGAGCTTAATCAAACGAATGCATTTACTGCCTGTGGCTCAAACGCCAGAGAGGAGTTGGAAGGCATCCAGTGCCCTTTGACAGTTGTTACAACGAACGTGAGTGCACGGTGTCTCGTGAAATAAAGCCCTAGCACTGTTGAGGCCCTCCGTTAACGCATGCTTCTTCGCTCCTATGGCACTCCGAGGTGTTCCTGACGGGGGAAATCTGGACTTTTGCTTGAGGCCGGGGTGGGGCGAGGGGACTCACAGTTCTTGTGCCGGCGAGCTCCCGAGCGCTCCTGCTGAAGCTCCCAGCAAGGAACTGAGAGCAGCAGGCCTCACACGCGTAAACTCAGACTTCTGCTGTCACGAGTAAACTCAGACGTCTTGTGGGAGGCCTTCCGGCAGCAAAGAGAAGGTGGGCGCGAGCAGTGTACTTCAGGCAGCTTAGGACCCGCCCCTGTCTCGTTTACCACGGAGGGGAATAAGGTTTAGCCAGGGTCGCCCAGCTTCAAACCGGAGCTCCTATAGGGATCCTCAGCGGTTTCTGATTACCTCAAGGAAACACAACGGGAGGAGCAGGGCCCTTCCGTGGAGGCCCGTTTGGGCACAGGGACCTCTGCGTGGGAGCTACTGGGTAAGTATGGCAGTCCCTTAGGTAGGCCTCAGTGACCAAGGCTCTCTGGCTCATGCCTAGCTGTGTAAAGAAGTGTGGCAAACGTACGTACTGCTCCTCAGGCTGGGCGCACAGCCTAGCTTTCGCTTCTATGAGAGTGCTGTCCCGAGTCTCTTCCTGGAGCCAGTCGTCAGCACGGTGCCTTTTGGCACTGCAGTTCTCTTTCAGTCAAGGAGGCCGTTCGACTGGCAAAGGGAGTCTGCGCAGCACTGCTTTCGCGAGGCTCTTTGACGACTGGGGCACTCAACCCAGGCAAGCCAGAGAGCAGTACGTTGCCCTTGCTCTGAATGTGAAGAGCTTTCTCCAGGGGCCTGTTTAGGCTAAGGTTCCTCTAGAAGCCAGGAGCCGCCGTTCCGGCACGGAGAGAAGTCATCCTGCGAAACTGGCGAACGAGCTCCTCTCCTGTGTGCCCCCAGGAGCGTCGCAGAGTTAAGGCACTCCGTGGTGGAGTCTGGCCTCATGGAGACCCCTGCACACCCAACTCCCCCGACGTGAAACGCTGGGACTTACCTTGAGGCCTGAGGTCACCTTTCGTTTGGCCGGAGCTGAACATGTAGTGCCGTGGGAGGAGTTTCTAGCAAGGTATTGCCAGCACGGTGTTCCGCTTTGAGAGAACACGCAGCCTCGGCCCACAACGACAATCCTGCCGTGCAGAGACGTCGGGCCGCTAGTGCTGTTCGGGCAGCTTTGAAGCCAAGCGCACGGCGCCTCCAAACGGGGAGAAAGCGTACTCTCCCATCCGCGTCCCGCTTTCAAGCTGAATGACGCAGCATGTTTCTCGGGAGGCTCTGCCGAGCTATCTAGTACAAGGGAGAGAGTGCCTGCCTCTGCCGAGAAAGGTTTTGACGTGGGGATTGCTGGACGTGCGGAAGAGCGTTCCCCAGGCCGTGCCAAGTTTAGGCTTTGGTGATTCTGGATGTTCCCAAGGGTCCAGAATTGTCCCTGGGAAAGCTGTCCTTTTTCTCTTTCTCCGGCTGGAAGTAAACATCTGGCCACCGACTGCCGTACGCAGGCGTCCTGGGGGAGCCCCCCCCCCTCCCCGGTTTCCTTTGGGACGCACCTTGGTGTCTCACAGAAGAGCCCACAATCCCAATTGGGGGCACACCAGCGTGGAATGTAAGGCTGTTTAGAACGGCGTACCTTGAGGCCGTGTGAAGGCCGTACAAACGAGAGCTTTCGAGCGAACAGGGCAGCGCTTCGCCATCGTCGTTGCACGTTCACGGAGCTTAATCAAACGAATGCATTTACTGCCTGTGGCTCAAACGCCAGAGAGGAGTTGGAAGGCATCCAGTGCCCTTTGACAGTTGTTACAACGAACGTGAGTGCACGGTGTCTCGTGAAATAAAGCCCTAGCACTGTTGAGGCCCTCCGTTAACGCATGCTTCTTCGCTCCTATGGCACTCCGAGGTGTTCCTGACGGGGGAAATCTGGACTTTTGCTTGAGGCCGGGGTGGGGCGAGGGGACTCACAGTTCTTGTGCCGGCGAGCTCCCGAGCGCTCCTGCTGAAGCTCCCAGCAAGGAACTGAGAGCAGCAGGCCTCACACGCGTAAACTCAGACTTCTGCTGTCACGAGTAAACTCAGACGTCTTGTGGGAGGCCTTCCGGCAGCAAAGAGAAGGTGGGCGCGAGCAGTGTACTTCAGGCAGCTTAGGACCCGCCCCTGTCTCGTTTACCACGGAGGGGAATAAGGTTTAGCCAGGGTCGCCCAGCTTCAAACCGGAGCTCCTATAGGGATCCTCAGCGGTTTCTGATTACCTCAAGGAAACACAACGGGAGGAGCAGGGCCCTTCCGTGGAGGCCCGTTTGGGCACAGGGACCTCTGCGTGGGAGCTACTGGGTAAGTATGGCAGTCCCTTAGGTAGGCCTCAGTGACCAAGGCTCTCTGGCTCATGCCTAGCTGTGTAAAGAAGTGTGGCAAACGTACGTACTGCTCCTCAGGCTGGGCGCACAGCCTAGCTTTCGCTTCTATGAGAGTGCTGTCCCGAGTCTCTTCCTGGAGCCAGTCGTCAGCACGGTGCCTTTTGGCACTGCAGTTCTCTTTCAGTCAAGGAGGCCGTTCGACTGGCAAAGGGAGTCTGCGCAGCACTGCTTTCGCGAGGCTCTTTGACGACTGGGGCACTCAACCCAGGCAAGCCAGAGAGCAGTACGTTGCCCTTGCTCGGAATGTGAAGAGCTTTCTCCAGGGGCCTGTTTAGGCTAAGGTTCCTCTAGAAGCCAGGAGCCGCCGTTCCGGCACGGAGAGAAGTCATCCTGCGAAACTGGCGAACGAGCTCCTCTCCTGTGTGCCCCCAGGAGCGTCGCAGAGTTAAGGCACTCCGTGGTGGAGTCTGGCCTCATGGAGACCCCTGCACACCCAACTCCCCCGACGTGAAACGCTGGGACTTACCTTGAGGCCTGAGGTCACCTTTCGTTTGGCCGGAGCTGAACATGTAGTGCCGTGGGAGGAGTTTCTAGCAAGGTATTGCCAGCACGGTGTTCCGCTTTGAGAGAACACGCAGCCTCGGCCCACAACGACAATCCTGCCGTGCAGAGACGTCGGGCCGCTAGTGCTGTTCGGGCAGCTTTGAAGCCAAGCGCACGGCGCCTCCAAACGGGGAGAAAGCGTACTCTCCCATCCGCGTCCCGCTTTCAAGCTGAATGACGCAGCATGTTTCTCGGGAGGCTCTGCCGAGCTATCTAGTACAAGGGAGAGAGTGCCTGCCTCTGCCGAGAAAGGTTTTGACGTGGGGATTGCTGGACGTGCGGAAGAGCGTTCCCCAGGCCGTGCCAAGTTTAGGCTTTGGTGATTCTGGATGTTCCCAAGGGTCCAGAATTGTCCCTGGGAAAGCTGTCCTTTTTCTCTTTCTCCGGCTGGAAGTAAACATCTGGCCACCGACTGCCGTACGCAGGCGTCCTGGGGGAGCCCCCCCCCCTCCCCGGTTTCCTTTGGGACGCACCTTGGTGTCTCACAGAAGAGCCCACATTCCCAATTGGGGGCACACCAGCGTGGAATGTAAGGCTGTTTAGAACGGCGTACCTTGAGGCCGTGTGAAGGCCGTACAAACGAGAGCTTTCGAGCGAACAGGGCAGCGCTTCGCCATCGTCGTTGCACGTTCACGGAGCTTAATCAAACGAATGCATTTACTGCCTGTGGCTCAAACGCCAGAGAGGAGTTGGAAGGCATCCAGTGCCCTTTGACAGTTGTTACAACGAACGTGAGTGCACGGTGTCTCGTGAAATAAAGCCCTAGCACTGTTGAGGCCCTCCGTTAACGCATGCTTCTTCGCTCCTATGGCACTCCGAGGTGTTCCTGACGGGGGAAATCTGGACTTTTGCTTGAGGCCGGGGTGGGGCGAGGGGACTCACAGTTCTTGTGCCGGCGAGCTCCCGAGCGCTCCTGCTGAAGCTCCCAGCAAGGAACTGAGAGCAGCAGGCCTCACACGCGTAAACTCAGACTTCTGCTGTCACGAGTAAACTCAGACGTCTTGTGGGAGGCCTTCCGGCAGCAAAGAGAAGGTGGGCGCGAGCAGTGTACTTCAGGCAGCTTAGGACCCGCCCCTGTCTCGTTTACCACGGAGGGGAATAAGGTTTAGCCAGGGTCGCCCAGCTTCAAACCGGAGCTCCTATAGGGATCCTCAGCGGTTTCTGATTACCTCAAGGAAACACAACGGGAGGAGCAGGGCCCTTCCGTGGAGGCCCGTTTGGGCACAGGGACCTCTGCGTGGGAGCTACTGGGTAAGTATGGCAGTCCCTTAGGTAGGCCTCAGTGACCAAGGCTCTCTGGCTCATGCCTAGCTGTGTAAAGAAGTGTGGCAAACGTACGTACTGCTCCTCAGGCTGGGCGCACAGCCTAGCTTTCGCTTCTATGAGAGTGCTGTCCCGAGTCTCTTCCTGGAGCCAGTCGTCAGCACGGTGCCTTTTGGCACTGCAGTTCTCTTTCAGTCAAGGAGGCCGTTCGACTGGCAAAGGGAGTCTGCGCAGCACTGCTTTCGCGAGGCTCTTTGACGACTGGGGCACTCAACCCAGGCAAGCCAGAGAGCAGTACGTTGCCCTTGCTCGGAATGTGAAGAGCTTTCTCCAGGGGCCTGTTTAGGCTAAGGTTCCTCTAGAAGCCAGGAGCCGCCGTTCCGGCACGGAGAGAAGTCATCCTGCGAAACTGGCGAACGAGCTCCTCTCCTGTGTGCCCCCAGGAGCGTCGCAGAGTTAAGGCACTCCGTGGTGGAGTCTGGCCTCATGGAGACCCCTGCACACCCAACTCCCCCGACGTGAAACGCTGGGACTTACCTTGAGGCCTGAGGTCACCTTTCGTTTGGCCGGAGCTGAACATGTAGTGCCGTGGGAGGAGTTTCTAGCAAGGTATTGCCAGCACGGTGTTCCGCTTTGAGAGAACACGCAGCCTCGGCCCACAACGACAATCCTGCCGTGCAGAGACGTCGGGCCGCTAGTGCTGTTCGGGCAGCTTTGAAGCCAAGCGCACGGCGCCTCCAAACGGGGAGAAAGCGTACTCTCCCATCCGCGTCCCGCTTTCAAGCTGAATGACGCAGCATGTTTCTCGGGAGGCTCTGCCGAGCTATCTAGTACAAGGGAGAGAGTGCCTGCCTCTGCCGAGAAAGGTTTTGACGTGGGGATTGCTGGACGTGCGGAAGAGCGTTCCCCAGGCCGTGCCAAGTTTAGGCTTTGGTGATTCTGGATGTTCCCAAGGGTCCAGAATTGTCCCTGGGAAAGCTGTCCTTTTTCTCTTTCTCCGGCTGGAAGTAAACATCTGGCCACCGACTGCCGTACGCAGGCGTCCTGGGGGAGCCCCCCCCCCTCCCCGGTTTCCTTTGGGACGCACCTTGGTGTCTCACAGAAGAGCCCACATTCCCAATTGGGGGCACACCAGCGTGGAATGTAAGGCTGTTTAGAACGGCGTACCTTGAGGCCGTGTGAAGGCCGTACAAACGAGAGCTTTCGAGCGAACAGGGCAGCGCTTCGCCATCGTCGTTGCACGTTCACGGAGCTTAATCAAACGAATGCATTTACTGCCTGTGGCTCAAACGCCAGAGAGGAGTTGGAAGGCATCCAGTGCCCTTTGACAGTTGTTACAACGAACGTGAGTGCACGGTGTCTCGTGAAATAAAGCCCTAGCACTGTTGAGGCCCTCCGTTAACGCATGCTTCTTCGCTCCTATGGCACTCCGAGGTGTTCCTGACGGGGGAAATCTGGACTTTTGCTTGAGGCCGGGGTGGGGCGAGGGGACTCACAGTTCTTGTGCCGGCGAGCTCCCGAGCGCTCCTGCTGAAGCTCCCAGCAAGGAACTGAGAGCAGCAGGCCTCACACGCGTAAACTCAGACTTCTGCTGTCACGAGTAAACTCAGACGTCTTGTGGGAGGCCTTCCGGCAGCAAAGAGAAGGTGGGCGCGAGCAGTGTACTTCAGGCAGCTTAGGACCCGCCCCTGTCTCGTTTACCACGGAGGGGAATAAGGTTTAGCCAGGGTCGCCCAGCTTCAAACCGGAGCTCCTATAGGGATCCTCAGCGGTTTCTGATTACCTCAAGGAAACACAACGGGAGGAGCAGGGCCCTTCCGTGGAGGCCCGTTTGGGCACAGGGACCTCTGCGTGGGAGCTACTGGGTAAGTATGGCAGTCCCTTAGGTAGGCCTCAGTGACCAAGGCTCTCTGGCTCATGCCTAGCTGTGTAAAGAAGTGTGGCAAACGTACGTACTGCTCCTCAGGCTGGGCGCACAGCCTAGCTTTCGCTTCTATGAGAGTGCTGTCCCGAGTCTCTTCCTGGAGCCAGTCGTCAGCACGGTGCCTTTTGGCACTGCAGTTCTCTTTCAGTCAAGGAGGCCGTTCGACTGGCAAAGGGAGTCTGCGCAGCACTGCTTTCGCGAGGCTCTTTGACGACTGGGGCACTCAACCCAGGCAAGCCAGAGAGCAGTACGTTGCCCTTGCTCGGAATGTGAAGAGCTTTCTCCAGGGGCCTGTTTAGGCTAAGGTTCCTCTAGAAGCCAGGAGCCGCCGTTCCGGCACGGAGAGAAGTCATCCTGCGAAACTGGCGAACGAGCTCCTCTCCTGTGTGCCCCCAGGAGCGTCGCAGAGTTAAGGCACTCCGTGGTGGAGTCTGGCCTCATGGAGACCCCTGCACACCCAACTCCCCCGACGTGAAACGCTGGGACTTACCTTGAGGCCTGAGGTCACCTTTCGTTTGGCCGGAGCTGAACATGTAGTGCCGTGGGAGGAGTTTCTAGCAAGGTATTGCCAGCACGGTGTTCCGCTTTGAGAGAACACGCAGCCTCGGCCCACAACGACAATCCTGCCGTGCAGAGACGTCGGGCCGCTAGTGCTGTTCGGGCAGCTTTGAAGCCAAGCGCACGGCGCCTCCAAACGGGGAGAAAGCGTACTCTCCCATCCGCGTCCCGCTTTCAAGCTGAATGACGCAGCATGTTTCTCGGGAGGCTCTGCCGAGCTATCTAGTACAAGGGAGAGAGTGCCTGCCTCTGCCGAGAAAGGTTTTGACGTGGGGATTGCTGGACGTGCGGAAGAGCGTTCCCCAGGCCGTGCCAAGTTTAGGCTTTGGTGATTCTGGATGTTCCCAAGGGTCCAGAATTGTCCCTGGGAAAGCTGTCCTTTTTCTCTTTCTCCGGCTGGAAGTAAACATCTGGCCACCGACTGCCGTACGCAGGCGTCCTGGGGGAGCCCCCCCCCTCCCCGGTTTCCTTTGGGACGCACCTTGGTGTCTCACAGAAGAGCCCACATTCCCAATTGGGGGCACACCAGCGTGGAATGTAAGGCTGTTTAGAACGGCGTACCCTGAGGCCGTGTGAAGGCCGTACAAACGAGAGCTTTCGAGCGAACAGGGCAGCGCTTCGCCATCGTCGTTGCACGTTCACGGAGCTTAATCAAACGAATGCATTTACTGCCTGTGGCTCAAACGCCAGAGAGGAGTTGGAAGGCATCCAGTGCCCTTTGACAGTTGTTACAACGAACGTGAGTGCACGGTGTCTCGTGAAATAAAGCCCTAGCACTGTTGAGGCCCTCCGTTAACGCATGCTTCTTCGCTCCTATGGCACTCCGAGGTGTTCCTGACGGGGGAAATCTGGACTTTTGCTTGAGGCCGGGGTGGGGCGAGGGGACTCACAGTTCTTGTGCCGGCGAGCTCCCGAGCGCTCCTGCTGAAGCTCCCAGCAAGGAACTGAGAGCAGCAGGCCTCACACGCGTAAACTCAGACTTCTGCTGTCACGAGTAAACTCAGACGTCTTGTGGGAGGCCTTCCGGCAGCAAAGAGAAGGTGGGCGCGAGCAGTGTACTTCAGGCAGCTTAGGACCCGCCCCTGTCTCGTTTACCACGGAGGGGAATAAGGTTTAGCCAGGGTCGCCCAGCTTCAAACCGGAGCTCCTATAGGGATCCTCAGCGGTTTCTGATTACCTCAAGGAAACACAACGGGAGGAGCAGGGCCCTTCCGTGGAGGCCCGTTTGGGCACAGGGACCTCTGCGTGGGAGCTACTGGGTAAGTATGGCAGTCCCTTAGGTAGGCCTCAGTGACCAAGGCTCTCTGGCTCATGCCTAGCTGTGTAAAGAAGTGTGGCAAACGTACGTACTGCTCCTCAGGCTGGGCGCACAGCCTAGCTTTCGCTTCTATGAGAGTGCTGTCCCGAGTCTCTTCCTGGAGCCAGTCGTCAGCACGGTGCCTTTTGGCACTGCAGTTCTCTTTCAGTCAAGGAGGCCGTTCGACTGGCAAAGGGAGTCTGCGCAGCACTGCTTTCGCGAGGCTCTTTGACGACTGGGGCACTCAACCCAGGCAAGCCAGAGAGCAGTACGTTGCCCTTGCTCTGAATGTGAAGAGCTTTCTCCAGGGGCCTGTTTAGGCTAAGGTTCCTCTAGAAGCCAGGAGCCGCCGTTCCGGCACGGAGAGAAGTCATCCTGCGAAACTGGCGAACGAGCTCCTCTCCTGTGTGCCCCCAGGAGCGTCGCAGAGTTAAGGCACTCCGTGGTGGAGTCTGGCCTCGTGGAGACCCCTGCACACCCAACTCCCCCGACGTGAAACGCTGGGACTTACCTTGAGGCCTGAGGTCACCTTTCGTTTGGCCGGAGCTGAACATGTAGTGCCGTGGGAGGAGTTTCTAGCAAGGTATTGCCAGCACGGTGTTCCGCTTTGAGAGAACACGCAGCCTCGGCCCACAACGACAATCCTGCCGTGCAGAGACGTCGGGCCGCTAGTGCTGTTCGGGCAGCTTTGAAGCCAAGCGCACGGCGCCTCCAAACGGGGAGAAAGCGTACTCTCCCATCCGCGTCCCGCTTTCAAGCTGAATGACGCAGCATGTTTCTCGGGAGGCTCTGCCGAGCTATCTAGTACAAGGGAGAGAGTGCCTGCCTCTGCCGAGAAAGGTTTTGACGTGGGGATTGCTGGACGTGCGGAAGAGCGTTCCCCAGGCCGTGCCAAGTTTAGGCTTTGGTGATTCTGGATGTTCCCAAGGGTCCAGAATTGTCCCTGGGAAAGCTGTCCTTTTTCTCTTTCTCCGGCTGGAAGTAAACATCTGGCCACCGACTGCCATACGCAGGCGTCCTGGGGGAGCCCCCCCCCCTCCCCGGTTTCCTTTGGGACGCACCTTGGTGTCTCACAGAAGAGCCCACATTCCCAATTGGGGGCACACCAGCGTGGAATGTAAGGCTGTTTAGAACGGCGTACCTTGAGGCCGTGTGAAGGCCGTACAAACGAGAGCTTTCGAGCGAACAGGGCAGCGCTTCGCCATCGTCGTTGCACGTTCACGGAGCTTAATCAAACGAATGCATTTACTGCCTGTGGCTCAAACGCCAGAGAGGAGTTGGAAGGCATCCAGTGCCCTTTGACAGTTGTTACAACGAACGTGAGTGCACGGTGTCTCGTGAAATAAAGCCCTAGCACTGTTGAGGCCCTCCGTTAACGCATGCTTCTTCGCTCCTATGGCACTCCGAGGTGTTCCTGACGGGGGAAATCTGGACTTTTGCTTGAGGCCGGGGTGGGGCGAGGGGACTCACAGTTCTTGTGCCGGCGAGCTCCCGAGCGCTCCTGCTGAAGCTCCCAGCAAGGAACTGAGAGCAGCAGGCCTCACACGCGTAAACTCAGACTTCTGCTGTCACGAGTAAACTCAGACGTCTTGTGGGAGGCCTTCCGGCAGCAAAGAGAAGGTGGGCGCGAGCAGTGTACTTCAGGCAGCTTAGGACCCGCCCCTGTCTCGTTTACCACGGAGGGGAATAAGGTTTAGCCAGGGTCGCCCAGCTTCAAACCGGAGCTCCTATAGGGATCCTCAGCGGTTTCTGATTACCTCAAGGAAACACAACGGGAGGAGCAGGGCCCTTCCGTGGAGGCCCGTTTGGGCACAGGGACCTCTGCGTGGGAGCTACTGGGTAAGTATGGCAGTCCCTTAGGTAGGCCTCAGTGACCAAGGCTCTCTGGCTCATGCCTAGCTGTGTAAAGAAGTGTGGCAAACGTACGTACTGCTCCTCAGGCTGGGCGCACAGCCTAGCTTTCGCTTCTATGAGAGTGCTGTCCCGAGTCTCTTCCTGGAGCCAGTCGTCAGCACGGTGCCTTTTGGCACTGCAGTTCTCTTTCAGTCAAGGAGGCCGTTCGACTGGCAAAGGGAGTCTGCGCAGCACTGCTTTCGCGAGGCTCTTTGACGACTGGGGCACTCAACCCAGGCAAGCCAGAGAGCAGTACGTTGCCCTTGCTCTGAATGTGAAGAGCTTTCTCCAGGGGCCTGTTTAGGCTAAGGTTCCTCTAGAAGCCAGGAGCCGCCGTTCCGGCACGGAGAGAAGTCATCCTGCGAAACTGGCGAACGAGCTCCTCTCCTGTGTGCCCCCAGGAGCGTCGCAGAGTTAAGGCACTCCGTGGTGGAGTCTGGCCTCATGGAGACCCCTGCACACCCAACTCCCCCGACGTGAAACGCTGGGACTTACCTTGAGGCCTGAGGTCACCTTTCGTTTGGCCGGAGCTGAACATGTAGTGCCGTGGGAGGAGTTTCTAGCAAGGTATTGCCAGCACGGTGTTCCGCTTTGAGAGAACACGCAGCCTCGGCCCACAACGACAATCCTGCCGTGCAGAGACGTCGGGCCGCTAGTGCTGTTCGGGCAGCTTTGAAGCCAAGCGCACGGCGCCTCCAAACGGGGAGAAAGCGTACTCTCCCATCCGCGTCCCGCTTTCAAGCTGAATGACGCAGCATGTTTCTCGGGAGGCTCTGCCGAGCTATCTAGTACAAGGGAGAGAGTGCCTGCCTCTGCCGAGAAAGGTTTTGACGTGGGGATTGCTGGACGTGCGGAAGAGCGTTCCCCAGGCCGTGCCAAGTTTAGGCTTTGGTGATTCTGGATGTTCCCAAGGGTCCAGAATTGTCCCTGGGAAAGCTGTCCTTTTTCTCTTTCTCCGGCTGGAAGTAAACATCTGGCCACCGACTGCCGTACGCAGGCGTCCTGGGGGAGCCCCCCCCCCTCCCCGGTTTCCTTTGGGACGCACCTTGGTGTCTCACAGAAGAGCCCACATTCCCAATTGGGGGCACACCAGCGTGGAATGTAAGGCTGTTTAGAACGGCGTACCCTGAGGCCGTGTGAAGGCCGTACAAACGAGAGCTTTCGAGCGAACAGGGCAGCGCTTCGCCATCGTCGTTGCACGTTCACGGAGCTTAATCAAACGAATGCATTTACTGCCTGTGGCTCAAACGCCAGAGAGGAGTTGGAAGGCATCCAGTGCCCTTTGACAGTTGTTACAACGAACGTGAGTGCACGGTGTCTCGTGAAATAAAGCCCTAGCACTGTTGAGGCCCTCCGTTAACGCATGCTTCTTCGCTCCTATGGCACTCCGAGGTGTTCCTGACGGGGGAAATCTGGACTTTTGCTTGAGGCCGGGGTGGGGCGAGGGGACTCACAGTTCTTGTGCCGGCGAGCTCCCGAGCGCTCCTGCTGAAGCTCCCAGCAAGGAACTGAGAGCAGCAGGCCTCACACGCGTAAACTCAGACTTCTGCTGTCACGAGTAAACTCAGACGTCTTGTGGGAGGCCTTCCGGCAGCAAAGAGAAGGTGGGCGCGAGCAGTGTACTTCAGGCAGCTTAGGACCCGCCCCTGTCTCGTTTACCACGGAGGGGAATAAGGTTTAGCCAGGGTCGCCCAGCTTCAAACCGGAGCTCCTATAGGGATCCTCAGCGGTTTCTGATTACCTCAAGGAAACACAACGGGAGGAGCAGGGCCCTTCCGTGGAGGCCCGTTTGGGCACAGGGACCTCTGCGTGGGAGCTACTGGGTAAGTATGGCAGTCCCTTAGGTAGGCCTCAGTGACCAAGGCTCTCTGGCTCATGCCTAGCTGTGTAAAGAAGTGTGGCAAACGTACGTACTGCTCCTCAGGCTGGGCGCACAGCCTAGCTTTCGCTTCTATGAGAGTGCTGTCCCGAGTCTCTTCCTGGAGCCAGTCGTCAGCACGGTGCCTTTTGGCACTGCAGTTCTCTTTCAGTCAAGGAGGCCGTTCGACTGGCAAAGGGAGTCTGCGCAGCACTGCTTTCGCGAGGCTCTTTGACGACTGGGGCACTCAACCCAGGCAAGCCAGAGAGCAGTACGTTGCCCTTGCTCTGAATGTGAAGAGCTTTCTCCAGGGGCCTGTTTAGGCTAAGGTTCCTCTAGAAGCCAGGAGCCGCCGTTCCGGCACGGAGAGAAGTCATCCTGCGAAACTGGCGAACGAGCTCCTCTCCTGTGTGCCCCCAGGAGCGTCGCAGAGTTAAGGCACTCCGTGGTGGAGTCTGGCCTCATGGAGACCCCTGCACACCCAACTCCCCCGACGTGAAACGCTGGGACTTACCTTGAGGCCTGAGGTCACCTTTCGTTTGGCCGGAGCTGAACATGTAGTGCCGTGGGAGGAGTTTCTAGCAAGGTATTGCCAGCACGGTGTTCCGCTTTGAGAGAACACGCAGCCTCGGCCCACAACGACAATCCTGCCGTGCAGAGACGTCGGGCCGCTAGTGCTGTTCGGGCAGCTTTGAAGCCAAGCGCACGGCGCCTCCAAACGGGGAGAAAGCGTACTCTCCCATCCGCGTCCCGCTTTCAAGCTGAATGACGCAGCATGTTTCTCGGGAGGCTCTGCCGAGCTATCTAGTACAAGGGAGAGAGTGCCTGCCTCTGCCGAGAAAGGTTTTGACGTGGGGATTGCTGGACGTGCGGAAGAGCGTTCCCCAGGCCGTGCCAAGTTTAGGCTTTGGTGATTCTGGATGTTCCCAAGGGTCCAGAATTGTCCCTGGGAAAGCTGTCCTTTTTCTCTTTCTCCGGCTGGAAGTAAACATCTGGCCACCGACTGCCGTACGCAGGCGTCCTGGGGGAGCCCCCCCCCTCCCCGGTTTCCTTTGGGACGCACCTTGGTGTCTCACAGAAGAGCCCACATTCCCAATTGGGGGCACACCAGCGTGGAATGTAAGGCTGTTTAGAACGGCGTACCTTGAGGCCGTGTGAAGGCCGTACAAACGAGAGCTTTCGAGCGAACAGGGCAGCGCTTCGCCATCGTCGTTGCACGTTCACGGAGCTTAATCAAACGAATGCATTTACTGCCTGTGGCTCAAACGCCAGAGAGGAGTTGGAAGGCATCCAGTGCCCTTTGACAGTTGTTACAACGAACGTGAGTGCACGGTGTCTCGTGAAATAAAGCCCTAGCACTGTTGAGGCCCTCCGTTAACGCATGCTTCTTCGCTCCTATGGCACTCCGAGGTGTTCCTGACGGGGGAAATCTGGACTTTTGCTTGAGGCCGGGGTGGGGCGAGGGGACTCACAGTTCTTGTGCCGGCGAGCTCCCGAGCGCTCCTGCTGAAGCTCCCAGCAAGGAACTGAGAGCAGCAGGCCTCACACGCGTAAACTCAGACTTCTGCTGTCACGAGTAAACTCAGACGTCTTGTGGGAGGCCTTCCGGCAGCAAAGAGAAGGTGGGCGCGAGCAGTGTACTTCAGGCAGCTTAGGACCCGCCCCTGTCTCGTTTACCACGGAGGGGAATAAGGTTTAGCCAGGGTCGCCCAGCTTCAAACCGGAGCTCCTATAGGGATCCTCAGCGGTTTCTGATTACCTCAAGGAAACACAACGGGAGGAGCAGGGCCCTTCCGTGGAGGCCCGTTTGGGCACAGGGACCTCTGCGTGGGAGCTACTGGGTAAGTATGGCAGTCCCTTAGGTAGGCCTCAGTGACCAAGGCTCTCTGGCTCATGCCTAGCTGTGTAAAGAAGTGTGGCAAACGTACGTACTGCTCCTCAGGCTGGGCGCACAGCCTAGCTTTCGCTTCTATGAGAGTGCTGTCCCGAGTCTCTTCCTGGAGCCAGTCGTCAGCACGGTGCCTTTTGGCACTGCAGTTCTCTTTCAGTCAAGGAGGCCGTTCGACTGGCAAAGGGAGTCTGCGCAGCACTGCTTTCGCGAGGCTCTTTGACGACTGGGGCACTCAACCCAGGCAAGCCAGAGAGCAGTACGTTGCCCTTGCTCGGAATGTGAAGAGCTTTCTCCAGGGGCCTGTTTAGGCTAAGGTTCCTCTAGAAGCCAGGAGCCGCCGTTCCGGCACGGAGAGAAGTCATCCTGCGAAACTGGCGAACGAGCTCCTCTCCTGTGTGCCCCCAGGAGCGTCGCAGAGTTAAGGCACTCCGTGGTGGAGTCTGGCCTCACGGAGACCCCTGCACACCCAACTCCCCCGACGTGAAACGCTGGGACTTACCTTGAGGCCTGAGGTCACCTTTCGTTTGGCCGGAGCTGAACATGTAGTGCCGTGGGAGGAGTTTCTAGCAAGGTATTGCCAGCACGGTGTTCCGCTTTGAGAGAACACGCAGCCTCGGCCCACAACGACAATCCTGCCGTGCAGAGACGTCGGGCCGCTAGTGCTGTTCGGGCAGCTTTGAAGCCAAGCGCACGGCGCCTCCAAACGGGGAGAAAGCGTACTCTCCCATCCGCGTCCCGCTTTCAAGCTGAATGACGCAGCATGTTTCTCGGGAGGCTCTGCCGAGCTATCTAGTACAAGGGAGAGAGTGCCTGCCTCTGCCGAGAAAGGTTTTGACGTGGGGATTGCTGGACGTGCGGAAGAGCGTTCCCCAGGCCGTGCCAAGTTTAGGCTTTGGTGATTCTGGATGTTCCCAAGGGTCCAGAATTGTCCCTGGGAAAGCTGTCCTTTTTCTCTTTCTCCGGCTGGAAGTAAACATCTGGCCACCGACTGCCGTACGCAGGCGTCCTGGGGGAGCCCCCCCCCCTCCCCGGTTTCCTTTGGGACGCACCTTGGTGTCTCACAGAAGAGCCCACATTCCCAATTGGGGGCACACCAGCGTGGAATGTAAGGCTGTTTAGAACGGCGTACCTTGAGGCCGTGTGAAGGCCGTACAAACGAGAGCTTTCGAGCGAACAGGGCAGCGCTTCGCCATCGTCGTTGCACGTTCACGGAGCTTAATCAAACGAATGCATTTACTGCCTGTGGCTCAAACGCCAGAGAGGAGTTGGAAGGCATCCAGTGCCCTTTGACAGTTGTTACAACGAACGTGAGTGCACGGTGTCTCGTGAAATAAAGCCCTAGCACTGTTGAGGCCCTCCGTTAACGCATGCTTCTTCGCTCCTATGGCACTCCGAGGTGTTCCTGACGGGGGAAATCTGGACTTTTGCTTGAGGCCGGGGTGGGGCGAGGGGACTCACAGTTCTTGTGCCGGCGAGCTCCCGAGCGCTCCTGCTGAAGCTCCCAGCAAGGAACTGAGAGCAGCAGGCCTCACACGCGTAAACTCAGACTTCTGCTGTCACGAGTAAACTCAGACGTCTTGTGGGAGGCCTTCCGGCAGCAAAGAGAAGGTGGGCGCGAGCAGTGTACTTCAGGCAGCTTAGGACCCGCCCCTGTCTCGTTTACCACGGAGGGGAATAAGGTTTAGCCAGGGTCGCCCAGCTTCAAACCGGAGCTCCTATAGGGATCCTCAGCGGTTTCTGATTACCTCAAGGAAACACAACGGGAGGAGCAGGGCCCTTCCGTGGAGGCCCGTTTGGGCACAGGGACCTCTGCGTGGGAGCTACTGGGTAAGTATGGCAGTCCCTTAGGTAGGCCTCAGTGACCAAGGCTCTCTGGCTCATGCCTAGCTGTGTAAAGAAGTGTGGCAAACGTACGTACTGCTCCTCAGGCTGGGCGCACAGCCTAGCTTTCGCTTCTATGAGAGTGCTGTCCCGAGTCTCTTCCTGGAGCCAGTCGTCAGCACGGTGCCTTTTGGCACTGCAGTTCTCTTTCAGTCAAGGAGGCCGTTCGACTGGCAAAGGGAGTCTGCGCAGCACTGCTTTCGCGAGGCTCTTTGACGACTGGGGCACTCAACCCAGGCAAGCCAGAGAGCAGTACGTTGCCCTTGCTCTGAATGTGAAGAGCTTTCTCCAGGGGCCTGTTTAGGCTAAGGTTCCTCTAGAAGCCAGGAGCCGCCGTTCCGGCACGGAGAGAAGTCATCCTGCGAAACTGGCGAACGAGCTCCTCTCCTGTGTGCCCCCAGGAGCGTCGCAGAGTTAAGGCACTCCGTGGTGGAGTCTGGCCTCATGGAGACCCCTGCACACCCAACTCCCCCGACGTGAAACGCTGGGACTTACCTTGAGGCCTGAGGTCACCTTTCGTTTGGCCGGAGCTGAACATGTAGTGCCGTGGGAGGAGTTTCTAGCAAGGTATTGCCAGCACAGTGTTCCGCTTTGAGAGAACACGCAGCCTCGGCCCACAACGACAATCCTGCCGTGCAGAGACGTCGGGCCGCTAGTGCTGTTCGGGCAGCTTTGAAGCCAAGCGCACGGCGCCTCCAAACGGGGAGAAAGCGTACTCTCCCATCCGCGTCCCGCTTTCAAGCTGAATGACGCAGCATGTTTCTCGGGAGGCTCTGCCGAGCTATCTAGTACAAGGGAGAGAGTGCCTGCCTCTGCCGAGAAAGGTTTTGACGTGGGGATTGCTGGACGTGCGGAAGAGCGTTCCCCAGGCCGTGCCAAGTTTAGGCTTTGGTGATTCTGGATGTTCCCAAGGGTCCAGAATTGTCCCTGGGAAAGCTGTCCTTTTTCTCTTTCTCCGGCTGGAAGTAAACATCTGGCCACCGACTGCCGTACGCAGGCGTCCTGGGGGAGCCCCCCCCCCTCCCCGGTTTCCTTTGGGACGCACCTTGGTGTCTCACAGAAGAGCCCACATTCCCAATTGGGGGCACACCAGCGTGGAATGTAAGGCTGTTTAGAACGGCGTACCCTGAGGCCGTGTGAAGGCCGTACAAACGAGAGCTTTCGAGCGAACAGGGCAGCGCTTCGCCATCGTCGTTGCACGTTCACGGAGCTTAATCAAACGAATGCATTTACTGCCTGTGGCTCAAACGCCAGAGAGGAGTTGGAAGGCATCCAGTGCCCTTTGACAGTTGTTACAACGAACGTGAGTGCACGGTGTCTCGTGAAATAAAGCCCTAGCACTGTTGAGGCCCTCCGTTAACGCATGCTTCTTCGCTCCTATGGCACTCCGAGGTGTTCCTGACGGGGGAAATCTGGACTTTTGCTTGAGGCCGGGGTGGGGCGAGGGGACTCACAGTTCTTGTGCCGGCGAGCTCCCGAGCGCTCCTGCTGAAGCTCCCAGCAAGGAACTGAGAGCAGCAGGCCTCACACGCGTAAACTCAGACTTCTGCTGTCACGAGTAAACTCAGACGTCTTGTGGGAGGCCTTCCGGCAGCAAAGAGAAGGTGGGCGCGAGCAGTGTACTTCAGGCAGCTTAGGACCCGCCCCTGTCTCGTTTACCACGGAGGGGAATAAGGTTTAGCCAGGGTCGCCCAGCTTCAAACCGGAGCTCCTATAGGGATCCTCAGCGGTTTCTGATTACCTCAAGGAAACACAACGGGAGGAGCAGGGCCCTTCCGTGGAGGCCCGTTTGGGCACAGGGACCTCTGCGTGGGAGCTACTGGGTAAGTATGGCAGTCCCTTAGGTAGGCCTCAGTGACCAAGGCTCTCTGGCTCATGCCTAGCTGTGTAAAGAAGTGTGGCAAACGTACGTACTGCTCCTCAGGCTGGGCGCACAGCCTAGCTTTCGCTTCTATGAGAGTGCTGTCCCGAGTCTCTTCCTGGAGCCAGTCGTCAGCACGGTGCCTTTTGGCACTGCAGTTCTCTTTCAGTCAAGGAGGCCGTTCGACTGGCAAAGGGAGTCTGCGCAGCACTGCTTTCGCGAGGCTCTTTGACGACTGGGGCACTCAACCCAGGCAAGCCAGAGAGCAGTACGTTGCCCTTGCTCTGAATGTGAAGAGCTTTCTCCAGGGGCCTGTTTAGGCTAAGGTTCCTCTAGAAGCCAGGAGCCGCCGTTCCGGCACGGAGAGAAGTCATCCTGCGAAACTGGCGAACGAGCTCCTCTCCTGTGTGCCCCCAGGAGCGTCGCAGAGTTAAGGCACTCCGTGGTGGAGTCTGGCCTCATGGAGACCCCTGCACACCCAACTCCCCCGACGTGAAACGCTGGGACTTACCTTGAGGCCTGAGGTCACCTTTCGTTTGGCCGGAGCTGAACATGTAGTGCCGTGGGAGGAGTTTCTAGCAAGGTATTGCCAGCACGGTGTTCCGCTTTGAGAGAACACGCAGCCTCGGCCCACAACGACAATCCTGCCGTGCAGAGACGTCGGGCCGCTAGTGCTGTTCGGGCAGCTTTGAAGCCAAGCGCACGGCGCCTCCAAACGGGGAGAAAGCGTACTCTCCCATCCGCGTCCCGCTTTCAAGCTGAATGACGCAGCATGTTTCTCGGGAGGCTCTGCCGAGCTATCTAGTACAAGGGAGAGAGTGCCTGCCTCTGCCGAGAAAGGTTTTGACGTGGGGATTGCTGGACGTGCGGAAGAGCGTTCCCCAGGCCGTGCCAAGTTTAGGCTTTGGTGATTCTGGATGTTCCCAAGGGTCCAGAATTGTCCCTGGGAAAGCTGTCCTTTTTCTCTTTCTCCGGCTGGAAGTAAACATCTGGCCACCGACTGCCGTACGCAGGCGTCCTGGGGGAGCCCCCCCCCTCCCCGGTTTCCTTTGGGACGCACCTTGGTGTCTCACAGAAGAGCCCACATTCCCAATTGGGGGCACACCAGCGTGGAATGTAAGGCTGTTTAGAACGGCGTACCTTGAGGCCGTGTGAAGGCCGTACAAACGAGAGCTTTCGAGCGAACAGGGCAGCGCTTCGCCATCGTCGTTGCACGTTCACGGAGCTTAATCAAACGAATGCATTTACTGCCTGTGGCTCAAACGCCAGAGAGGAGTTGGAAGGCATCCAGTGCCCTTTGACAGTTGTTACAACGAACGTGAGTGCACGGTGTCTCGTGAAATAAAGCCCTAGCACTGTTGAGGCCCTCCGTTAACGCATGCTTCTTCGCTCCTATGGCACTCCGAGGTGTTCCTGACGGGGGAAATCTGGACTTTTGCTTGAGGCCGGGGTGGGGCGAGGGGACTCACAGTTCTTGTGCCGGCGAGCTCCCGAGCGCTCCTGCTGAAGCTCCCAGCAAGGAACTGAGAGCAGCAGGCCTCACACGCGTAAACTCAGACTTCTGCTGTCACGAGTAAACTCAGACGTCTTGTGGGAGGCCTTCCGGCAGCAAAGAGAAGGTGGGCGCGAGCAGTGTACTTCAGGCAGCTTAGGACCCGCCCCTGTCTCGTTTACCACGGAGGGGAATAAGGTTTAGCCAGGGTCGCCCAGCTTCAAACCGGAGCTCCTATAGGGATCCTCAGCGGTTTCTGATTACCTCAAGGAAACACAACGGGAGGAGCAGGGCCCTTCCGTGGAGGCCCGTTTGGGCACAGGGACCTCTGCGTGGGAGCTACTGGGTAAGTATGGCAGTCCCTTAGGTAGGCCTCAGTGACCAAGGCTCTCTGGCTCATGCCTAGCTGTGTAAAGAAGTGTGGCAAACGTACGTACTGCTCCTCAGGCTGGGCGCACAGCCTAGCTTTCGCTTCTATGAGAGTGCTGTCCCGAGTCTCTTCCTGGAGCCAGTCGTCAGCACGGTGCCTTTTGGCACTGCAGTTCTCTTTCAGTCAAGGAGGCCGTTCGACTGGCAAAGGGAGTCTGCGCAGCACTGCTTTCGCGAGGCTCTTTGACGACTGGGGCACTCAACCCAGGCAAGCCAGAGAGCAGTACGTTGCCCTTGCTCGGAATGTGAAGAGCTTTCTCCAGGGGCCTGTTTAGGCTAAGGTTCCTCTAGAAGCCAGGAGCCGCCGTTCCGGCACGGAGAGAAGTCATCCTGCGAAACTGGCGAACGAGCTCCTCTCCTGTGTGCCCCCAGGAGCGTCGCAGAGTTAAGGCACTCCGTGGTGGAGTCTGGCCTCACGGAGACCCCTGCACACCCAACTCCCCCGACGTGAAACGCTGGGACTTACCTTGAGGCCTGAGGTCACCTTTCGTTTGGCCGGAGCTGAACATGTAGTGCCGTGGGAGGAGTTTCTAGCAAGGTATTGCCAGCACGGTGTTCCGCTTTGAGAGAACACGCAGCCTCGGCCCACAACGACAATCCTGCCGTGCAGAGACGTCGGGCCGCTAGTGCTGTTCGGGCAGCTTTGAAGCCAAGCGCACGGCGCCTCCAAACGGGGAGAAAGCGTACTCTCCCATCCGCGTCCCGCTTTCAAGCTGAATGACGCAGCATGTTTCTCGGGAGGCTCTGCCGAGCTATCTAGTACAAGGGAGAGAGTGCCTGCCTCTGCCGAGAAAGGTTTTGACGTGGGGATTGCTGGACGTGCGGAAGAGCGTTCCCCAGGCCGTGCCAAGTTTAGGCTTTGGTGATTCTGGATGTTCCCAAGGGTCCAGAATTGTCCCTGGGAAAGCTGTCCTTTTTCTCTTTCTCCGGCTGGAAGTAAACATCTGGCCACCGACTGCCGTACGCAGGCGTCCTGGGGGAGCCCCCCCCCCTCCCCGGTTTCCTTTGGGACGCACCTTGGTGTCTCACAGAAGAGCCCACATTCCCAATTGGGGGCACACCAGCGTGGAATGTAAGGCTGTTTAGAACGGCGTACCTTGAGGCCGTGTGAAGGCCGTACAAACGAGAGCTTTCGAGCGAACAGGGCAGCGCTTCGCCATCGTCGTTGCACGTTCACGGAGCTTAATCAAACGAATGCATTTACTGCCTGTGGCTCAAACGCCAGAGAGGAGTTGGAAGGCATCCAGTGCCCTTTGACAGTTGTTACAACGAACGTGAGTGCACGGTGTCTCGTGAAATAAAGCCCTAGCACTGTTGAGGCCCTCCGTTAACGCATGCTTCTTCGCTCCTATGGCACTCCGAGGTGTTCCTGACGGGGGAAATCTGGACTTTTGCTTGAGGCCGGGGTGGGGCGAGGGGACTCACAGTTCTTGTGCCGGCGAGCTCCCGAGCGCTCCTGCTGAAGCTCCCAGCAAGGAACTGAGAGCAGCAGGCCTCACACGCGTAAACTCAGACTTCTGCTGTCACGAGTAAACTCAGACGTCTTGTGGGAGGCCTTCCGGCAGCAAAGAGAAGGTGGGCGCGAGCAGTGTACTTCAGGCAGCTTAGGACCCGCCCCTGTCTCGTTTACCACGGAGGGGAATAAGGTTTAGCCAGGGTCGCCCAGCTTCAAACCGGAGCTCCTATAGGGATCCTCAGCGGTTTCTGATTACCTCAAGGAAACACAACGGGAGGAGCAGGGCCCTTCCGTGGAGGCCCGTTTGGGCACAGGGACCTCTGCGTGGGAGCTACTGGGTAAGTATGGCAGTCCCTTAGGTAGGCCTCAGTGACCAAGGCTCTCTGGCTCATGCCTAGCTGTGTAAAGAAGTGTGGCAAACGTACGTACTGCTCCTCAGGCTGGGCGCACAGCCTAGCTTTCGCTTCTATGAGAGTGCTGTCCCGAGTCTCTTCCTGGAGCCAGTCGTCAGCACGGTGCCTTTTGGCACTGCAGTTCTCTTTCAGTCAAGGAGGCCGTTCGACTGGCAAAGGGAGTCTGCGCAGCACTGCTTTCGCGAGGCTCTTTGACGACTGGGGCACTCAACCCAGGCAAGCCAGAGAGCAGTACGTTGCCCTTGCTCGGAATGTGAAGAGCTTTCTCCAGGGGCCTGTTTAGGCTAAGGTTCCTCTAGAAGCCAGGAGCCGCCGTTCCGGCACGGAGAGAAGTCATCCTGCGAAACTGGCGAACGAGCTCCTCTCCTGTGTGCCCCCAGGAGCGTCGCAGAGTTAAGGCACTCCGTGGTGGAGTCTGGCCTCATGGAGACCCCTGCACACCCAACTCCCCCGACGTGAAACGCTGGGACTTACCTTGAGGCCTGAGGTCACCTTTCGTTTGGCCGGAGCTGAACATGTAGTGCCGTGGGAGGAGTTTCTAGCAAGGTATTGCCAGCACGGTGTTCCGCTTTGAGAGAACACGCAGCCTCGGCCCACAACGACAATCCTGCCGTGCAGAGACGTCGGGCCGCTAGTGCTGTTCGGGCAGCTTTGAAGCCAAGCGCACGGCGCCTCCAAACGGGGAGAAAGCGTACTCTCCCATCCGCGTCCCGCTTTCAAGCTGAATGACGCAGCATGTTTCTCGGGAGGCTCTGCCGAGCTATCTAGTACAAGGGAGAGAGTGCCTGCCTCTGCCGAGAAAGGTTTTGACGTGGGGATTGCTGGACGTGCGGAAGAGCGTTCCCCAGGCCGTGCCAAGTTTAGGCTTTGGTGATTCTGGATGTTCCCAAGGGTCCAGAATTGTCCCTGGGAAAGCTGTCCTTTTTCTCTTTCTCCGGCTGGAAGTAAACATCTGGCCACCGACTGCCGTACGCAGGCGTCCTGGGGGAGCCCCCCCCCCTCCCCGGTTTCCTTTGGGACGCACCTTGGTGTCTCACAGAAGAGCCCACATTCCCAATTGGGGGCACACCAGCGTGGAATGTAAGGCTGTTTAGAACGGCGTACCTTGAGGCCGTGTGAAGGCCGTACAAACGAGAGCTTTCGAGCGAACAGGGCAGCGCTTCGCCATCGTCGTTGCACGTTCACGGAGCTTAATCAAACGAATGCATTTACTGCCTGTGGCTCAAACGCCAGAGAGGAGTTGGAAGGCATCCAGTGCCCTTTGACAGTTGTTACAACGAACGTGAGTGCACGGTGTCTCGTGAAATAAAGCCCTAGCACTGTTGAGGCCCTCCGTTAACGCATGCTTCTTCGCTCCTATGGCACTCCGAGGTGTTCCTGACGGGGGAAATCTGGACTTTTGCTTGAGGCCGGGGTGGGGCGAGGGGACTCACAGTTCTTGTGCCGGCGAGCTCCCGAGCGCTCCTGCTGAAGCTCCCAGCAAGGAACTGAGAGCAGCAGGCCTCACACGCGTAAACTCAGACTTCTGCTGTCACGAGTAAACTCAGACGTCTTGTGGGAGGCCTTCCGGCAGCAAAGAGAAGGTGGGCGCGAGCAGTGTACTTCAGGCAGCTTAGGACCCGCCCCTGTCTCGTTTACCACGGAGGGGAATAAGGTTTAGCCAGGGTCGCCCAGCTTCAAACCGGAGCTCCTATAGGGATCCTCAGCGGTTTCTGATTACCTCAAGGAAACACAACGGGAGGAGCAGGGCCCTTCCGTGGAGGCCCGTTTGGGCACAGGGACCTCTGCGTGGGAGCTACTGGGTAAGTATGGCAGTCCCTTAGGTAGGCCTCAGTGACCAAGGCTCTCTGGCTCATGCCTAGCTGTGTAAAGAAGTGTGGCAAACGTACGTACTGCTCCTCAGGGCTGGGCGCACAGCCTAGCTTTCGCTTCTATGAGAGTGCTGTCCCGAGGTCTCTTCCTGGAGCCAGTCGTCAGCACGGTGCCTTTTGGCACTGCAGTTCTCTTTCAGTCAAGGAGGCCGTTCGACTGGCAAAGGGAGTCTGCGCAGCACTGCTTTCGCGAGGCTCTTTGACGACTGGGGCACTCAACCCAGGCAAGCCAGAGAGCAGTACGTTGCCCTTGCTCTGAATGTGAAGAGCTTTCTCCAGGGGCCTGTTTAGGCTAAGGTTCCTCTAGAAGCCAGAGCCGCCGTTCCGGCACGGAGAGAAGTCATCCTGCGAAACTGGCGAACGAGCTCCTCTCCTGTGTGCCCCCAGGGAGCGTCGCAGAGTTAAGGCACTCCGTGGTGGAGTCTGGCCTCATGGAGACCCCTGCACACCCAACTCCCCCGACGTGAAACGCTGGGACTTACCTTGAGGCCTGAGGTCACCTTTCGTTTGGCCGGAGCTGAACATGTAGTGCCGTGGGAGGAGTTTCTAGCAAGGTATTGCCAGCACGGTGTTCCGCTTTGAGAGAACACGCAGCCTCGGCCCACAACCGACAATCCTGCCGTGCAGAGACGTCGGGCCGCTAGTGCTGTTCGGGCAGCTTTGAAGCCAAGCGCACGGCGCCTCCAAACGGGGAGAAAGCGTACTCTCCCATCCGCGTCCCGCTTTCAAGCTGAATGACGCAGCATGTTTCTCGGAGGCTCTGCCGAGCTATCTAGTACAAGGGAGAGAGTGCCTGCCTCTGCCGAGAAAGGTTTTGACGTGGGGATTGCTGGACGTGCGGAAGAGCGTTCCCCAGGCCGTGCCAAGTTTAGGCTTTGGTGATTCTGGATGTTCCCAAGGGTCCAGAATTGTCCCTGGGAAAGCTGTCCTTTTTCTCTTTCTCCGGCTGGAAGTAAACATCTGGCCACCGACTGCCGTACCGCAGGCGTCCTGGGGGAGCCCCCCCCCCTCCCCGGTTTCCTTTGGGACGCACCTTGGTGTCTCACAGAAGAGCCCACATTCCCAATTGGGGGCACACCAGCGTGGAATGTAAGGCTGTTTAGAACGGCGTACCTTGAGGCCGTGTGAAGGCCGTACAAACGAGAGCTTTCGAGCGAACAGGGCAGCGCTTCGCCATCGTCGTTGCACGTTCACGGAGCTTAATCAAACGAATGCATTTACTGCCTGTGGCTCAAACGCCAGAGAGGAGTTGGAAGGCATCCAGTGCCCTTTGACAGTTGTTACAACGAACGTGAGTGCACGGTGTCTCGTGAAATAAAGCCCTAGCACTGTTGAGGCCCTCCGTTAACGCATGCTTCTTCGCTCCTATGGCACTCCGAGGTGTTTCCTGACGGGGGAAATCTGGACTTTTGCTTGAGGCCGGGGTGGGGCGAGGGGACTCACAGTTCTTGTGCCGGCGAGCTCCCGAGCGCTCCTGCTGAAGCTCCCAGCAAGGAACTGAGAGCAGCAGGCCTCACACGCGTAAACTCAGACTTCTGCTGTCACGAGTAAACTCAGACGTCTTGTGGGAGGCCTTCCGGCAGCAAAGAGAAGGTGGGCGCGAGCAGTGTACTTCAGGCAGCTTAGGACCCGCCCCTGTCTCGTTTACCACGGAGGGGAATAAGGTTTAGCCAGGGTCGCCCAGCTTCAAACCGGAGCTCCTATAGGGATCCTCAGCGGTTTCTGATTACCTCAAGGAAACACAACGGGAGGAGCAGGGCCCTTCGTGGAGGCCCGTTTGGGCACAGGGACCTCTGCGTGGGAGCTACTGGGTAAGTATGGCAGTCCCTTAGGTAGGCCTCAGTGACCAAGGCTCTCTGGCTCATGCCTAGCTGTGTAAAGAAGTGTGGCAAACGTACGTACTGCTCCTCAGGCTGGGCGCACAGCCTAGCTTTCGCTTCTATGAGAGTGCTGTCCCGAGTCTCTTCCTGGAGCCAGTCGTCAGCACGGTGCCTTTTGGCACTGCAGTTCTCTTTCAGTCAAGGAGGCCGTTCGACTGGCAAAGGGAGTCTGCGCAGCACTGCTTTCGCGAGGCTCTTTGACGACTGGGGCACTCAACCCAGGCAAGCCAGAGAGCAGTACGTTGCCCTTGCTCTGAATGTGAAGAGCTTTCTCCAGGGGCCTGTTTAGGCTAAGGTTCCTCTAGAAGCCAGGAGCCGCCGTTCCGGCACGGAGAGAAGTCATCCTGCGAAACTGGCGAACGAGCTCCTCTCCTGTGTGCCCCCAGGAGCGTCGCAGAGTTAAGGCACTCCGTGGTGGAGTCTGGCCTCATGGAGACCCCTGCACACCCAACTCCCCCGACGTGAAACGCTGGGACTTACCTTGAGGCCTGAGGTCACCTTTCGTTTGGCCGGAGCTGAACATGTAGTGCCGTGGGAGGAGTTTCTAGCAAGGTATTGCCAGCACGGTGTTCCGCTTTGAGAGAACACGCAGCCTCGGCCCACAACGACAATCCTGCCGTGCAGAGACGTCGGGCCGCTAGTGCTGTTCGGGCAGCTTTGAAGCCAAGCGCACGGCGCCTCCAAACGGGGAGAAAGCGTACTCTCCCATCCGCGTCCCACTTTCAAGCTGAATGACGCAGCATGTTTCTCGGGAGGCTCTGCCGAGCTATCTAGTACAAGGGAGAGAGTGCCTGCCTCTGCCGAGAAAGGTTTTGACGTGGGGATTGCTGGACGTGCGGAAGAGCGTTCCCCAGGCCGTGCCAAGTTTAGGCTTTGGTGATTCTGGATGTTCCCAAGGGTCCAGAATTGTCCCTGGGAAAGCTGTCCTTTTTCTCTTTCTCCGGCTGGAAGTAAACATCTGGCCACCGACTGCCGTACGCAGGCGTCCTGGGGGAGCCCCCCCCCTCCCCGGTTTCCTTTGGGACGCACCTTGGTGTCTCACAGAAGAGCCCACATTCCCAATTGGGGGCACACCAGCGTGGAATGTAAGGCTGTTTAGAACGGCGTACCTTGAGGCCGTGTGAAGGCCGTACAAACGAGAGCTTTCGAGCGAACAGGGCAGCGCTTCGCCATCGTCGTTGCACGTTCACGGAGCTTAATCAAACGAATGCATTTACTTCCTGTGGCTCAAACGCCAGAGAGGAGTTGGAAGGCATCCAGTGCCCTTTGACAGTTGTTACAACGAACGTGAGTGCACGGTGTCTCGTGAAATAAAGCCCTAGCACTGTTGAGGCCCTCCGTTAACGCATGCTTCTTCGCTCCTATGGCACTCCGAGGTGTTCCTGACGGGGGAAATCTGGACTTTTGCTTGAGGCCGGGGTGGGGCGAGGGGACTCACAGTTCTTGTGCCGGCGAGCTCCCGAGCGCTCCTGCTGAAGCTCCCAGCAAGGAACTGAGAGCAGCAGGCCTCACACGCGTAAACTCAGACTTCTGCTGTCACGAGTAAACTCAGACGTCTTGTGGGAGGCCTTCCGGCAGCAAAGAGAAGGTGGGCGCGAGCAGTGTACTTCAGGCAGCTTAGGACCCGCCCCTGTCTCGTTTACCACGGAGGGGAATAAGGTTTAGCCAGGGTCGCCCAGCTTCAAACCGGAGCTCCTATAGGGATCCTCAGCGGTTTCTGATTACCTCAAGGAAACACAACGGGAGGAGCAGGGCCCTTCCGTGGAGGCCCGTTTGGGCACAGGGACCTCTGCGTGGGAGCTACTGGGTAAGTATGGCAGTCCCTTAGGTAGGCCTCAGTGACCAAGGCTCTCTGGCTCATGCCTAGCTGTGTAAAGAAGTGTGGCAAACGTACGTACTGCTCCTCAGGCTGGGCGCACAGCCTAGCTTTCGCTTCTATGAGAGTGCTGTCCCGAGTCTCTTCCTGGAGCCAGTCGTCAGCACGGTGCCTTTTGGCACTGCAGTTCTCTTTCAGTCAAGGAGGCCGTTCGACTGGCAAAGGGAGTCTGCGCAGCACTGCTTTCGCGAGGCTCTTTGACGACTGGGGCACTCAACCCAGGCAAGCCAGAGAGCAGTACGTTGCCCTTGCTCTGAATGTGAAGAGCTTTCTCCAGGGGCCTGTTTAGGCTAAGGTTCCTCTAGAAGCCAGGAGCCGCCGTTCCGGCACGGAGAGAAGTCATCCTGCGAAACTGGCGAACGAGCTCCTCTCCTGTGTGCCCCCAGGAGCGTCGCAGAGTTAAGGCACTCCGTGGTGGAGTCTGGCCTCATGGAGACCCCTGCACACCCAACTCCCCCGACGTGAAACGCTGGGACTTACCTTGAGGCCTGAGGTCACCTTTCGTTTGGCCGGAGCTGAACATGTAGTGCCGTGGGAGGAGTTTCTAGCAAGGTATTGCCAGCACGGTGTTCCGCTTTGAGAGAACACGCAGCCTCGGCCCACAACGACAATCCTGCCGTGCAGAGACGTCGGGCCGCTAGTGCTGTTCGGGCAGCTTTGAAGCCAAGCGCACGGCGCCTCCAAACGGGGAGAAAGCGTACTCTCCCATCCGCGTCCCACTTTCAAGCTGAATGACGCAGCATGTTTCTCGGGAGGCTCTGCCGAGCTATCTAGTACAAGGGAGAGAGTGCCTGCCTCTGCCGAGAAAGGTTTTGACGTGGGGATTGCTGGACGTGCGGAAGAGCGTTCCCCAGGCCGTGCCAAGTTTAGGCTTTGGTGATTCTGGATGTTCCCAAGGGTCCAGAATTGTCCCTGGGAAAGCTGTCCTTTTTCTCTTTCTCCGGCTGGAAGTAAACATCTGGCCACCGACTGCCGTACGCAGGCGTCCTGGGGGAGCCCCCCCCCTCCCCGGTTTCCTTTGGGACGCACCTTGGTGTCTCACAGAAGAGCCCACATTCCCAATTGGGGGCACACCAGCGTGGAATGTAAGGCTGTTTAGAACGGCGTACCTTGAGGCCGTGTGAAGGCCGTACAAACGAGAGCTTTCGAGCGAACAGGGCAGCGCTTCGCCATCGTCGTTGCACGTTCACGGAGCTTAATCAAACGAATGCATTTACTGCCTGTGGCTCAAACGCCAGAGAGGAGTTGGAAGGCATCCAGTGCCCTTTGACAGTTGTTACAACGAACGTGAGTGCACGGTGTCTCGTGAAATAAAGCCCTAGCACTGTTGAGGCCCTCCGTTAACGCATGCTTCTTCGCTCCTATGGCACTCCGAGGTGTTCCTGACGGGGGAAATCTGGACTTTTGCTTGAGGCCGGGGTGGGGCGAGGGGACTCACAGTTCTTGTGCCGGCGAGCTCCCGAGCGCTCCTGCTGAAGCTCCCAGCAAGGAACTGAGAGCAGCAGGCCTCACACGCGTAAACTCAGACTTCTGCTGTCACGAGTAAACTCAGACGTCTTGTGGGAGGCCTTCCGGCAGCAAAGAGAAGGTGGGCGCGAGCAGTGTACTTCAGGCAGCTTAGGACCCGCCACTGTCTCGTTTACCACGGAGGGGAATAAGGTTTAGCCAGGGTCGCCCAGCTTCAAACCGGAGCTCCTATAGGGATCCTCAGCGGTTTCTGATTACCTCAAGGAAACACAACGGGAGGAGCAGGGCCCTTCCGTGGAGGCCCGTTTGGGCACAGGGACCTCTGCGTGGGAGCTACTGGGTAAGTATGGCAGTCCCTTAGGTAGGCCTCAGTGACCAAGGCTCTCTGGCTCATGCCTAGCTGTGTAAAGAAGTGTGGCAAACGTACGTACTGCTCCTCAGGCTGGGCGCACAGCCTAGCTTTCGCTTCTATGAGAGTGCTGTCCCGAGTCTCTTCCTGGAGCCAGTCGTCAGCACGGTGCCTTTTGGCACTGCAGTTCTCTTTCAGTCAAGGAGGCCGTTCGACTGGCAAAGGGAGTCTGCGCAGCACTGCTTTCGCGAGGCTCTTTGACGACTGGGGCACTCAACCCAGGCAAGCCAGAGAGCAGTACGTTGCCCTTGCTCTGAATGTGAAGAGCTTTCTCCAGGGGCCTGTTTAGGCTAAGGTTCCTCTAGAAGCCAGGAGCCGCCGTTCCGGCACGGAGAGAAGTCATCCTGCGAAACTGGCGAACGAGCTCCTCTCCTGTGTGCCCCCAGGAGCGTCGCAGAGTTAAGGCACTCCGTGGTGGAGTCTGGCCTCATGGAGACCCCTGCACACCCAACTCCCCCGACGTGAAACGCTGGGACTTACCTTGAGGCCTGAGGTCACCTTTCGTTTGGCCGGAGCTGAACATGTAGTGCCGTGGGAGGAGTTTCTAGCAAGGTATTGCCAGCACGGTGTTCCGCTTTGAGAGAACACGCAGCCTCGGCCCACAACGACAATCCTGCCGTGCAGAGACGTCGGGCCGCTAGTGCTGTTCGGGCAGCTTTGAAGCCAAGCGCACGGCGCCTCCAAACGGGGAGAAAGCGTACTCTCCCATCCGCGTCCCGCTTTCAAGCTGAATGACGCAGCATGTTTCTCGGGAGGCTCTGCCGAGCTATCTAGTACAAGGGAGAGAGTGCCTGCCTCTGCCGAGAAAGGTTTTGACGTGGGGATTGCTGGACGTGCGGAAGAGCGTTCCCCAGGCCGTGCCAAGTTTAGGCTTTGGTGATTCTGGATGTTCCCAAGGGTCCAGAATTGTCCCTGGGAAAGCTGTCCTTTTTCTCTTTCTCCGGCTGGAAGTAAACATCTGGCCACCGACTGCCGTACGCAGGCGTCCTGGGGGAGCCCCCCCCCTCCCCGGTTTCCTTTGGGACGCACCTTGGTGTCTCACAGAAGAGCCCACATTCCCAATTGGGGGCACACCAGCGTGGAATGTAAGGCTGTTTAGAACGGCGTACCTTGAGGCCGTGTGAAGGCCGTACAAACGAGAGCTTTCGAGCGAACAGGGCAGCGCTTCGCCATCGTCGTTGCACGTTCACGGAGCTTAATCAAACGAATGCATTTACTGCCTGTGGCTCAAACGCCAGAGAGGAGTTGGAAGGCATCCAGTGCCCTTTGACAGTTGTTACAACGAACGTGAGTGCACGGTGTCTCGTGAAATAAAGCCCTAGCACTGTTGAGGCCCTCCGTTAACGCATGCTTCTTCGCTCCTATGGCACTCCGAGGTGTTCCTGACGGGGGAAATCTGGACTTTTGCTTGAGGCCGGGGTGGGGCGAGGGGACTCACAGTTCTTGTGCCGGCGAGCTCCCGAGCGCTCCTGCTGAAGCTCCCAGCAAGGAACTGAGAGCAGCAGGCCTCACACGCGTAAACTCAGACTTCTGCTGTCACGAGTAAACTCAGACGTCTTGTGGGAGGCCTTCCGGCAGCAAAGAGAAGGTGGGCGCGAGCAGTGTACTTCAGGCAGCTTAGGACCCGCCCCTGTCTCGTTTACCACGGAGGGGAATAAGGTTTAGCCAGGGTCGCCCAGCTTCAAACCGGAGCTCCTATAGGGATCCTCAGCGGTTTCTGATTACCTCAAGGAAACACAACGGGAGGAGCAGGGCCCTTCCGTGGAGGCCCGTTTGGGCACAGGGACCTCTGCGTGGGAGCTACTGGGTAAGTATGGCAGTCCCTTAGGTAGGCCTCAGTGACCAAGGCTCTCTGGCTCATGCCTAGCTGTGTAAAGAAGTGTGGCAAACGTACGTACTGCTCCTCAGGCTGGGCGCACAGCCTAGCTTTCGCTTCTATGAGAGTGCTGTCCCGAGTCTCTTCCTGGAGCCAGTCGTCAGCACGGTGCCTTTTGGCACTGCAGTTCTCTTTCAGTCAAGGAGGCCGTTCGACTGGCAAAGGGAGTCTGCGCAGCACTGCTTTCGCGAGGCTCTTTGACGACTGGGGCACTCAACCCAGGCAAGCCAGAGAGCAGTACGTTGCCCTTGCTCTGAATGTGAAGAGCTTTCTCCAGGGGCCTGTTTAGGCTAAGGTTCCTCTAGAAGCCAGGAGCCGCCGTTCCGGCACGGAGAGAAGTCATCCTGCGAAACTGGCGAACGAGCTCCTCTCCTGTGTGCCCCCAGGAGCGTCGCAGAGTTAAGGCACTCCGTGGTGGAGTCTGGCCTCATGGAGACCCCTGCACACCCAACTCCCCCGACGTGAAACGCTGGGACTTACCTTGAGGCCTGAGGTCACCTTTCGTTTGGCCGGAGCTGAACATGTAGTGCCGTGGGAGGAGTTTCTAGCAAGGTATTGCCAGCACGGTGTTCCGCTTTGAGAGAACACGCAGCCTCGGCCCACAACGACAATCCTGCCGTGCAGAGACGTCGGGCCGCTAGTGCTGTTCGGGCAGCTTTGAAGCCAAGCGCACGGCGCCTCCAAACGGGGAGAAAGCGTACTCTCCCATCCGCGTCCCGCTTTCAAGCTGAATGACGCAGCATGTTTCTCGGGAGGCTCTGCCGAGCTATCTAGTACAAGGGAGAGAGTGCCTGCCTCTGCCGAGAAAGGTTTTGACGTGGGGATTGCTGGACGTGCGGAAGAGCGTTCCCCAGGCCGTGCCAAGTTTAGGCTTTGGTGATTCTGGATGTTCCCAAGGGTCCAGAATTGTCCCTGGGAAAGCTGTCCTTTTTCTCTTTCTCCGGCTGGAAGTAAACATCTGGCCACCGACTGCCGTACGCAGGCGTCCTGGGGGAGCCCCCCCCCCTCCCCGGTTTCCTTTGGGACGCACCTTGGTGTCTCACAGAAGAGCCCACATTCCCAATTGGGGGCACACCAGCGTGGAATGTAAGGCTGTTTAGAACGGCGTACCTTGAGGCCGTGTGAAGGCCGTACAAACGAGAGCTTTCGAGCGAACAGGGCAGCGCTTCGCCATCGTCGTTGCACGTTCACGGAGCTTAATCAAACGAATGCATTTACTGCCTGTGGCTCAAACGCCAGAGAGGAGTTGGAAGGCATCCAGTGCCCTTTGACAGTTGTTACAACGAACGTGAGTGCACGGTGTCTCGTGAAATAAAGCCCTAGCACTGTTGAGGCCCTCCGTTAACGCATGCTTCTTCGCTCCTATGGCACTCCGAGGTGTTCCTGACGGGGGGAAATCTGGACTTTTGCTTGAGGCCGGGGTGGGGCGAGGGGACTCACAGTTCTTGTGCCGGCGAGCTCCCGAGCGCTCCTGCTGAAGCTCCCAGCAAGGAACTGAGAGCAGCAGGCCTCACACGCGTAAACTCAGACTTCTGCTGTCACGAGTAAACTCAGACGTCTTGTGGGAGGCCTTCCGGCAGCAAAGAGAAGGGGGCGCGAGCAGTGTACTTCAGGCAGCTTAGGACCCGCCCCTGTCTCGTTTACCACGGAGGGGAATAAGGTTTAGCCAGGGTCGCCCAGCTTCAAACCGGAGCTCCTATAGGGATCCTCAGCGGTTTCTGATTACCTCAAGGAAACACAACGGGAGGAGCAGGGCCCTTCCGTGGAGGCCCGTTTGGGCACAGGGACCTCTGCGTGGGAGCTACTGGGTAAGTATGGCAGTCCCTTAGGTAGGCCTCAGTGACCAAGGCTCTCTGGCTCATGCCTAGCTGTGTAAAGAAGTGTGGCAAACGTACGTACTGCTCCTCAGGCTGGGCGCACAGCCTAGCTTTCGCTTCTATGAGAGTGCTGTCCCGAGTCTCTTCCTGGAGCCAGTCGTCAGCACGGTGCCTTTTGGCACTGCAGTTCTCTTTCAGTCAAGGAGGCCGTTCGACTGGCAAAGGGAGTCTGCGCAGCACTGCTTTCGCGAGGCTCTTTGACGACTGGGGCACTCAACCCAGGCAAGCCAGAGAGCAGTACGTTGCCCTTGCTCTGAATGTGAAGAGCTTTCTCCAGGGGCCTGTTTAGGCTAAGGTTCCTCTAGAAGCCAGGAGCCGCCGTTTCCGGCACGGAGAGAAGTCATCCTGCGAAACTGGCGAACGAGCTCCTCTCCTGTGTGCCCCCAGGAGCGTCGCAGAGTTAAGGCACTCCGTGGTGGAGTCTGGCCTCATGGAGACCCCTGCACACCCAACTCCCCCGACGTGAAACGCTGGGACTTACCTTGAGGCCTGAGGTCACCTTTCGTTTGGCCGGGAGCTGAACATGTAGTGCCGTGGGAGGAGTTTCTAGCAAGGTATTGCCAGCACGGTGTTCCGCTTTGAGAGAACACGCAGCCTCGGCCCACAACGACAATCCTGCCGTGCAGAGACGTCGGGCCGCTAGTGCTGTTCGGGCAGCTTTGAAGCCAAGCGCACGGCGCCTCCAAACGGGGAGAAAGCGTACTCTCCCATCCGCGTCCCGCTTTCAAGCTGAATGACGCAGCATGTTTCTCGGGAGGCTCTGCCGAGCTATCTAGTACAAGGGAGAGAGTGCCTGCCTCTGCCGAGAAGGTTTTGACGTGGGGATTGCTGGACGTGCGGAAGAGCGTTCCCCAGGCCGTGCCAGTTTAGGCTTTGGTGATTCTGGATGTTCCCAAGGTCCAGAATTGTCCCTGGGAAAGCTGTCCTTTTTCTCTTTCTCCGGCTGGAAGGTAACATCTGGCCACCGACTGCCGTACGCAGGCGTCCTGGGGGAGCCCCCCCCCTCCCCGGTTTCCTTTGGGACGCACCTTGGTGTCTCACAGAAGAGCCCACATTCCCAATTGGGGGCACACCAGCGTGGAATGTAAGGCTGTTTTAGAACGGCGTACCTTGAGGCCGTGTGAAGGCCGTACAAACGAGAGCTTTCGAGCGAACAGGGCAGCGCTTCGCCATCGTCGTTGCACGTTCACGGAGCTTAATCAAACGAATGCATTTACTGCCTGTGGCTCAAACGCCAGAGAGGAGTTGGAAGGCATCCAGTGCCCTTTGACAGTTGTTACAACGAACGTGAGTGCACGGTGTCTCGTGAAATAAAGCCCTAGCACTGTTGAGGCCCTCCGTTAACGCATGCTTCTTCGCTCCTATGGCACTCCGAGGTGTTCCTGACGGGGGGAAATCTGGACTTTTGCTTGAGGCCGGGGTGGGGCGAGGGACTCACAGTTCTTGTGCCGGCGAGCTCCCGAGCGCTCCTGCTGAAGCTCCCAGCAAGGAACTGAGAGCAGCAGGCCTCACACGCGTAAAACTCAGACTTCTGCTGTCACGAGTAAAACTCAGACGTCTTGTGGGAGGCCTTCCGGCAGCAAAGAGAAGGTGGGCGCGAGCAGTGTACTTCAGGCAGCTTAGGACCCGCCCCTGTCTCGTTTACCACGGAGGGGAATAAGGTTTAGCCAGGGTCGCCCAGCTTCAAACCGGAGCTCCTATAGGGATCCTCAGCGGTTTCTGATTACCTCAAGGAAACACAACGGGAGGAGCAGGGCCCTTCCGTGGAGGCCCGTTTGGGCACAGGGACCTCTGCGTGGGAGCTACTGGGTAAGTATGGCAGTCCCTTAGGTAGGCCTCAGTGACCAAGGCTCTCTGGCTCATGCCTAGCTGTGTAAAGAAGTGTGGCAACGTACGTACTGCTCCTCAGGCTGGGCGCACAGCCTAGCTTTCGCTTCTATGAGAGTGCTGTCCCGAGTCTCTTCCTGGAGCCAGTCGTCAGCACGGTGCCTTTTGGCACTGCAGTTCTCTTTCAGTCAAGGAGGCCGTTCGACTGGCAAAGGGAGTCTGCGCAGCACTGCTTTCGCGAGGCTCTTTGACGACTGGGGCACTCAACCCAGGCAAGCCAGAGAGCAGTACGTTGCCCTTGCTCTGAATGTGAAGAGCTTTCTCCAGGGGCCTGTTTAGGCTAAGGTTTCCTCTAGAAGCCAGGAGCCGCCGTTCCGGCACGGAGAGAAGTCATCCTGCGAAACTGGCGAACGAGCTCCTCTCCTGTGTGCCCCCAGGAGCGTCGCAGAGTTAAGGCACTCCGTGGTGGAGTCTGGCCTCATGGAGACCCCTGCACACCCAACTCCCCCGACGTGAAACGCTGGGACTTACCTTGAGGCCTGAGGTCACCTTTCGTTTGCCGGAGCTGAACATGTAGTGCCGTGGGAGGAGTTTCTAGCAAGGTATTGCCAGCACGGTGTTCCGCTTTGAGAGAACACGCAGCCTCGGCCCACAACGACAATCCTGCCGTGCAGAGACGTCGGGCCGCTAGTGCTGTTCGGGCAGCTTTGAAGCCAAGCGCACGGCGCCCTCCAAACGGGGAGAAAGCGTACTCTCCCATCCGCGTCCCACTTTCAAGCTGAATGACGCAGCATGTTTCTCGGGAGGCTCTGCCGAGCTATCTAGTACAAGGGAGAGAGTGCCTGCCTCTGCCGAGAAAGGTTTTGACGTGGGGATTGCTGGACGTGCGGAAGAGCGTTCCCCAGGCCGTGCCAAGTTTAGGCTTTGGTGATTCTGGATGTTCCCAAGGGTCCAGAATTGTCCCTGGGAAAAGCTGTCCTTTTTCTCTTTCTCCGGCTGGAAGTAAACATCTGGCCACCGACTGCCGTACGCAGGCGTCCCTGGGGGAGCCCCCCCCCTCCCCGGTTTCCTTTGGGACGCACCTTGGTGTCTCACAGAAGAGCCCACATTCCCAATTGGGGGCACACCAGCGTGGAATGTAAGGCTGTTTAGAACGGCGTACCTTGAGGCCGTGTGAAGGCCGTACAAACGAGAGCTTTCGAGCGAACAGGGCAGCGCTTCGCCATCGTCGTTGCACGTTCACGGAGCTTAATCAAACGAATGCATTTACTGCCTGTGGCTCAAACGCCAGAGAGGAGTTGGAAGGCATCCAGTGCCCTTTGACAGTTGTTACAACGAACGTGAGTGCACGGTGTCTCGTGAAATAAAGCCCTAGCACTGTTGA
>NW_027207970.1:0-38219 GCF_963455315.2 Globicephala melas | reverse complement strand
CACCAGCCATGCTGTCCTGAGGGCGTTCGAGGGCTCCGGAGATGTAGCGCTCCTCAAGGAACGCGCAGGGTGTGGTTGCCCAGCACCCGGCACGCTCAGGGGTCCTCCGAGGGAATCAACCAATGGACCTCGACGTTGCTCAGCCGGCCCACAGGTGTCTGTCTGGAGGCACTCAGTGACCTTGGAGGGAAAATGATGCACACCCGTGGGGCCTAGGAGTCCCCGGACGTGTACTTCCTTTAAAGCAAAGCGACTAAGAACTCCTGGAAAGAGCTGCATGCCTCCCTTTCTGCACGGCTACTCAGGGCCTAACCTGGAGGCGAGTTCTCACGTTGAGGTTCCCTTTAGCTCTAGAGCCTGTCATGCGGACCGCCACCGCGGCCACGGAAGCCCCTGGTTGAGAGAGAGCAAACTCACAATTTTCCCCGAAGCATTCTTCCAGGGCTCACTGGCCTGTCGGGAGCCGGGAATGTCAGGGAGCTTCAGGGCAGGCATGAATGCCGCCCTCCAAATGGGAAAGCAGGGCTAGTTCCAGCAGGCCCCGTTTTCATGGGCACACTCAGCGTACATCCCCGTGGTTTCTAAGGCGTCCAAGAGACACCGGTTGCCCTGTGTTTCCTTCCCTGAGTCAACTTATCGAAGTAGGGAGTCCGCATCCAGCGAACGGTCTCAACCAAGGAACGCCGTAGCTGCTCCTCTGGGCCTGGGGCTGCCGGCGGTGCCAAAGAAGGAACAGGACTTGCATGGCAGTAAGAACCCAAGCCGCCGTCCTCTAGGAGGCACGGTGCCTTCAGTCAGGAGGTCCTGGATGGAATGCGAAGACGAGGGTTACTCTGAGCGCAGCTCCGATTGGGGCAACGCGTAAGACCTCCGCGCCATGTGGCATGTGCCAGAACGGTGTTCGTGAACGTGTGCGAGTGCTGAGGAAACCAAGCTGCTCCAAAAGAGAGGGCAGTGCGTTTCCCTACGCTCGGCGTGCGCAGAGGGCTCTAAAGGGCTACGGGCCCGGATGTTGCTTAGCAGACCCAGGTGCGCCTGGGGTTACTCAGTGTTCCTGCCGGGAACAGGGTGCCCCGGCTAGCCTCCCAGGTGTCCAGAAAGCTGTGCTGCCGTTCAAGGTATGCAGGGCAGAGGCCACCGCCTCCTGGAAGCTGCAGCACGCCTCCGCTTCTGCACGGCAAATCAGGGCCTTACTTCCAGGCACGGGTTCACGCTGGGTGTGCCGGGAGCCACACAGCCTGCTAAGAGGCTGACTCTCTCCTCCAGCGGAGTGACTTCAGGTACGAGGGCGGGCCTCGCAGTGTTCCAAGCACAGCGTTCTCTCATGGCAGCTCACACAAAGGGCCATGACAGAGTCTTCCTGGGCACTTGGCACTCACCAGCCATGCTGTCCTGAGGGCGTTCGAGGGCTCCGGAGATGTAGCGCTCCTCAAGGAACGCGCAGGGTGTGGTTGCCCAGCACCCGGCACGCTCAGGGGTCCTCCGAGGAATCAACCAATGGACCTCGACGTTGCTCAGCCGGCCCACAGGTGTCTGTCTGGAGGCACTCAGTGACCTTGGAGGGAAATGATGCACACCCGTGGGGCCTAGGAGTCCCCGGACGTGTACTTCCTTTAAAGCAAAGCGACTAAGAACTCCTGGAAAGAGCTGCATGCCTCCCTTTCTGCACGGCTACTCAGGGCCTAACCTGGAGGCGAGTTCTCACGTTGAGGTTCCCTTTAGCTCTAGAGCCTGTCATGCGGACCGCCACCGCGGCCACGGAAGCCCCTGGTTGAGAGAGAGCAAACTCACAATTTTCCCCGAAGCATTCTTCCAGGGCTCACTGGCCTGTCGGGAGCCGGGAATGTCAGGGAGCTTCAGGGCAGGCATGAATGCCGCCCTCCAATGGGAAAGCAGGGCTAGTTCCAGCAGGCCCCCGTTTTCATGGGCACACTCAGCGTACATCCCCGTGGTTTCTAAGGCGTCCCAAGAGACACCGGTTGCCCTGTGTTTCCTTCCCTGAGTCAACTTATCGAAGTAGGGAGTCCCGCATCCAGCGAACGGTCTCAACCAAGGAACGCCGTAGCTGCTCCTCTGGGCCTGGGGCTGCCGGCGGTGCCAAAGAAGGAACAGGACTTGCATGGCAGTAAGAACCCAAGCCGCCGTCCTCTAGGAGGCACGGTGCCTTCAGTCAGGAGGTCCTGGATGGAATGCGAAGACGAGGGTTACTCTGAGCGCAGCTCCGATTGGGGCAACGCGTAAGACCTCCGCGCCATGTGGCATGTGCCAGAACGGTGTTCGTGAACGTGTGCGAGTGCTGAGGAAACCAAGCTGCTCCAAAAGAGAGGGCAGTGCGTTTCCCTACGCTCGGCGTGCGCAGAGGGGCTCTAAAGGGCTACGGGCCCGGATGTTGCTTAGCAGACCCAGGTGCGCCTGGGGTTACTCAGTGTTCCTGCCGGGAACAGGGTGCCCCGGCTAGCCTCCCAGGTGTCCAGAAAGCTGTGCTGCCGTTCAAGGTATGCAGGGCAGAGGCCACCGCCTCCTGGAAGCTGCAGCACGCCTCCGCTTCTGCACGGCAAATCAGGGCCTTACTTCCAGGCACGGGTTCACGCTGGGTGTGCCGGGAGCCACACAGCCTGCTAAGAGGCTGACTCTCTCCTCCAGCGGAGTGACTTCAGGTACGAGGGCGGGCCTCGCAGTGTTCCAAGCACAGCGTTCTCTCATGGCAGCTCACACAAAGGGCCATGACAGAGTCTTCCTGGCACTTGGCACTCACCAGCCATGCTGTCCTGAGGGCGTTCGAGGGCTCCGGAGATGTAGCGCTCCTCAAGGAACGCGCAGGGTGTGGTTGCCCAGCACCCGGCACGCTCAGGGGTCCTCCGAGGGAATCAACCAATGGACCTCGACGTTGCTCAGCCGGCCCACAGGTGTCTGTCTGGAGGCACTCAGTGACCTTGGAGGGAAAATGATGCACACCCGTGGGGCCTAGGAGTCCCCGGACGTGTACTTCCTTTAAAGCAAAGCGACTAAGAACTCCTGGAAAGAGCTGCATGCCTCCCTTTCTGCACGGCTACTCAGGGCCTAACCTGGAGGCGAGTTCTCACGTTGAGGTTCCCTTTAGCTCTAGAGCCTGTCATGCGGACCGCCACCGCGGCCACGGAAGCCCCTGGTTGAGAGAGAGCAAACTCACAATTTTCCCCGAAGCATTCTTCCAGGGCTCACTGGCCTGTCGGGAGCCGGGAATGTCAGGGAGCTTCAGGGCAGGCATGAATGCCGCCCTCCAAATGGGAAAGCAGGGCTAGTTCCAGCAGGCCCCCGTTTTCATGGGCACACTCAGCGTACATCCCCGTGGTTTCTAAGGCGTCCCAAGAGACACCGGTTGCCCTGTGTTTCCTTCCCTGAGTCAACTTATCGAAGTAGGGAGTCCCGCATCCAGCGAACGGTCTCAACCAAGGAACGCCGTAGCTGCTCCTCTGGGCCTGGGGCTGCCGGCGGTGCCAAAGAAGGAACAGGACTTGCATGGCAGTAAGAACCCAAGCCGCCGTCCTCTAGGAGGCACGGTGCCTTCAGTCAGGAGGTCCTGGATGGAATGCGAAGACGAGGGTTACTCTGAGCGCAGCTCCGATTGGGGCAACGCGTAAGACCTCCGCGCCATGTGGCATGTGCCAGAACGGTGTTCGTGAACGTGTGCGAGTGCTGAGGAAACCAAGCTGCTCCAAAAGAGAGGGCAGTGCGTTTCCCTACGCTCGGCGTGCGCAGAGGGGCTCTAAAGGGCTACGGCCCGGATGTTGCTTAGCAGACCCAGGTGCGCCTGGGGTTACTCAGTGTTCCTGCCGGGAACAGGGTGCCCCGGCTAGCCTCCCAGGTGTCCAGAAAGCTGTGCTGCCGTTCAAGGTATGCAGGGCAGAGGCCACCGCCTCCTGGAAGCTGCAGCACGCCTCCGCTTCTGCACGGCAAATCAGGGCCTTACTTCCAGGCACGGGTTCACGCTGGGTGTGCCGGGAGCCACACAGCCTGCTAAGAGGCTGACTCTCCTCCAGCGGAGTGACTTCAGGTACGAGGGCGGGCCTCGCAGTGTTCCAAGCACAGCGTTCTCTCATGGCAGCTCACACAAAGGGCCATGACAGAGTCTTCCTGGGCACTTGGCACTCACCAGCCATGCTGTCCTGAGGGCGTTCGAGGGCTCGGAGATGTAGCGCTCCTCAAGGAACGCGCAGGGTGTGGTTGCCCAGCACCCGGCACGCTCAGGGGTCCTCCGAGGGAATCAACCAATGGACCTCGACGTTGCTCAGCCGGCCCACAGGTGTCTGTCTGGAGGCACTCAGTGACCTTGGAGGGAAAATGATGCACACCCGTGGGGCCTAGGAGTCCCGGACGTGTACTTCCTTTAAAGCAAAGCGACTAAGAACTCCTGGAAAGAGCTGCATGCCTCCCTTTCTGCACGGCTACTCAGGGCCTAACCTGGAGGCGAGTTCTCACGTTGAGGTTCCCTTTAGCTCTAGAGCCTGTCATGCGGACCGCCACCGCGGCCACGGAAGCCCCTGGTTGAGAGAGAGCAAACTCACAATTTTCCCCGAAGCATTCTTCCAGGGCTCACTGGCCTGTCGGGAGCCGGGAATGTCAGGGAGCTTCAGGGCAGGCATGAATGCCGCCCTCCAAATGGGAAAGCAGGGCTAGTTCCAGCAGGCCCCCGTTTTCATGGGCACACTCAGCGTACATCCCCGTGGTTTCTAAGGCGTCCCAAGAGACACCGGTTGCCCTGTGTTTCCTTCCCTGAGTCAACTTATCGAAGTAGGGAGTCCCGCATCCAGCGAACGGTCTCAACCAAGGAACGCCGTAGCTGCTCCTCTGGGCCTGGGGCTGCCGGCGGTGCCAAAGAAGGAACAGGACTTGCATGGCAGTAAGAACCCAAGCCGCCGTCCTCTAGGAGGCACGGTGCCTTCAGTCAGGAGGTCCTGGATGGAATGCGAAGACGAGGGTTACTCTGAGCGCAGCTCCGATTGGGGCAACGCGTAAGACCTCCGCGCCATGTGGCATGTGCCAGAACGGTGTTCGTGAACGTGTGCGAGTGCTGAGGAAACCAAGCTGCTCCAAAAGAGAGGGCAGTGCGTTTCCCTACGCTCGGCGTGCGCAGAGGGGCTCTAAAGGGCTACGGGCCCGGATGTTGCTTAGCAGACCCAGGTGCGCCTGGGGTTACTCAGTGTTCCTGCCGGGAACAGGGTGCCCCGGCTAGCCTCCCAGGTGTCCAGAAAGCTGTGCTGCCGTTCAAGGTATGCAGGGCAGAGGCCACCGCCTCCTGGAAGCTGCAGCACGCCTCCGCTTCTGCACGGCAAATCAGGGCCTTACTTCCAGGCACGGGTTCACGCTGGGTGTGCCGGGAGCCACACAGCCTGCTAAGAGGCTGACTCTCTCCTCCAGCGGAGTGACTTCAGGTACGAGGGCGGGCCTCGCAGTGTTCCAAGCACAGCGTTCTCTCATGGCAGCTCACACAAAGGGCCATGACAGAGTCTTCCTGGGCACTTGGCACTCACCAGCCATGCTGTCCTGAGGGCGTTCGAGGGCTCCGGAGATGTAGCGCTCCTCAAGGAACGCGCAGGGTGTGGTTGCCCAGCACCCGGCACGCTCAGGGTCCTCCGAGGGAATCAACCAATGGACCTCGACGTTGCTCAGCGGCCCACAGGTGTCTGTCTGGAGGCACTCAGTGACCTTGGAGGGAAAATGATGCACACCCGTGGGGCCTAGGAGTCCCCGGACGTGTACTTCCTTTAAAGCAAAGCGACTAAGAACTCCTGGAAAGAGCTGCATGCCTCCCTTTCTGCACGGCTACTCAGGGCCTAACCTGGAGGCGAGTTCTCACGTTGAGGTTCCCTTTAGCTCTAGAGCCTGTCATGCGGACCGCCACCGCGGCCACGGAAGCCCCTGGTTGAGAGAGAGCAAACTCACAATTTTCCCCGAAGCATTCTTCCAGGGCTCACTGGCCTGTCGGGAGCCGGGAATGTCAGGGAGCTTCAGGGCAGGCATGAATGCCGCCCTCCAAATGGGAAAGCAGGGCTAGTTCCAGCAGGCCCCCGTTTTCATGGGCACACTCAGCGTACATCCCCGTGGTTTCTAAGGCGTCCCAAGAGACACCGGTTGCCCTGTGTTTCCTTCCCTGAGTCAACTTATCGAAGTAGGGAGTCCCGCATCCAGCGAACGGTCTCAACCAAGGAACGCCGTAGCTGCTCCTCTGGGCCTGGGGCTGCCGGCGGTGCCAAAGAAGGAACAGGACTTGCATGGCAGTAAGAACCCAAGCCGCCGTCCTCTAGGAGGCACGGTGCCTTCAGTCAGGAGGTCCTGGATGGAATGCGAAGACGAGGGTTACTCTGAGCGCAGCTCGATTGGGGCAACGCGTAAGACCTCCGCGCCATGTGGCATGTGCCAGAACGGTGTTCGTGAACGTTGTGCGAGTGCTGAGGAAACCAAGCTGCTCCAAAAGAGAGGGCAGTGCGTTTCCCTACGCTCGGCGTGCGCAGAGGGGCTCTAAAGGGCTACGGGCCCGGATGTTGCTTAGCAGACCCAGGTGCGCCTGGGGTTACTCAGTGTTCCTGCCGGGAACAGGGTGCCCCGGCTAGCCTCCCAGGTGTCCAGAAAGCTGTGCTGCCGTTCAAGGTATGCAGGGCAGAGGCCACCGCCTCCTGGAAGCTGCAGCACGCCTCCGCTTCTGCACGGCAAATCAGGGCCTTACTTCCAGGCACGGGTTCACGCTGGGTGTGCCGGAGCCACACAGCCTGCTAAGAGGCTGACTCTCTCCTCCAGCGGAGTGACTTCAGGTACGAGGGCGGGCCTCGCAGTGTTCCAAGCACAGCGTTCTCTCATGGCAGCTCACACAAAGGCCATGACAGAGTCTTCCTGGGCACTTGGCACTCACCAGCCATGCTGTCCTGAGGGCGTTCGAGGGCTCCGGAGATGTAGCGCTCCTCAAGGAACGCGCAGGGTGTGGTTGCCCAGCACCCGGCACGCTCAGGGGTCCTCCGAGGGAATCAACCAATGGACCTCGACGTTGCTCAGCCGGCCCACAGGTGTCTGTCTGGAGGCACTCAGTGACCTTGGAGGGAAAATGATGCACACCCGTGGGGCCTAGGAGTCCCCGGACGTGTACTTCCTTTAAAGCAAAGCGACTAAGAACTCCTGGAAAGAGCTGCATGCCTCCCTTTCTGCACGGCTACTCAGGGCCTAACCTGGAGGCGAGTTCTCACGTTGAGGTTCCCTTTAGCTCTAGAGCCTGTCATGCGGACCGCCACCGCGGCCACGGAAGCCCCTGGTTGAGAGAGAGCAAACTCACAATTTTCCCCGAAGCATTCTTCCAGGGCTCACTGGCCTGTCGGGAGCCGGGAATGTCAGGGAGCTTCAGGGCAGGCATGAATGCCGCCCTCCAAATGGGAAAGCAGGGCTAGTTCAGCAGGCCCCCGTTTTCATGGGCACACTCAGCGTACATCCCCGTGGTTTCTAAGGCGTCCCAAGAGACACCGGTTGCCCTGTGTTTCTTCCCTGAGTCAACTTATCGAAGTAGGGAGTCCCGCATCCAGCGAACGGTCTCAACCAAGGAACGCCGTAGCTGCTCCTCTGGGCCTGGGGCTGCCGGCGGTGCCAAAGAAGGAACAGGACTTGCATGGCAGTAAGAACCCAAGCCGCCGTCCTCTAGGAGGCACGGTGCCTTCAGTCAGGAGGTCCTGGATGGAATGCGAAGACGAGGGTTACTCTGAGCGCAGCTCCGATTGGGGCAACGCGTAAGACCTCCGCGCCATGTGGCATGTGCCAGAACGGTGTTCGTGAACGTGTGCGAGTGCTGAGGAAACCAAGCTGCTCCAAAAGAGAGGGCAGTGCGTTTCCCTACGCTCGGCGTGCGCAGAGGGGCTCTAAAGGGCTACGGGCCCGGATGTTGCTTAGCAGACCCAGGTGCGCCTGGGGTTACTCAGTGTTCCTGCCGGGAACAGGGTGCCCCGGCTAGCCTCCCAGGTGTCCAGAAAGCTGTGCTGCCGTTCAAGGTATGCAGGGCAGAGGCCACCGCCTCCTGGAAGCTGCAGCACGCCTCCGCTTCTGCACGGCAAATCAGGGCCTTACTTCCAGGCACGGGTTCACGCTGGGTGTGCCGGGAGCCACACAGCCTGCTAAGAGGCTGACTCTCTCCTCCAGCGGAGTGACTTCAGGTACGAGGGCGGGCCTCGCAGTGTTCCAAGCACAGCGTTCTCTCATGGCAGCTCACACAAAGGGCCATGACAGAGTCTTCCTGGGCACTTGGCACTCACCAGCCATGCTGTCCTGAGGGCGTTCGAGGGCTCCGGAGATGTAGCGCTCCTCAAGGAACGCGCAGGGTGTGGTTGCCCAGCACCCGGCACGCTCAGGGGTCCTCCGAGGGAATCAACCAATGGACCTCGACGTTGCTCAGCCGGCCCACAGGTGTCTGTCTGGAGGCACTCAGTGACCTTGGAGGGAAAATGATGCACACCCGTGGGGCCTAGGAGTCCCCGGACGTGTACTTCCTTTAAAGCAAAGCGACTAAGAACTCCTGGAAAGAGCTGCATGCCTCCTTTCTGCACGGCTACTCAGGGCCTAACCTGGAGGCGAGTTCTCACGTTGAGGTTCCCTTTAGCTCTAGAGCCTGTCATGCGGACCGCCACCGCGGCCACGGAAGCCCCTGGTTGAGAGAGAGCAAACTCACAATTTTCCCCGAAGCATTCTTCAGGGCTCACTGGCCTGTCGGGAGCCGGGAATGTCAGGGAGCTTCAGGGCAGGCATGAATGCCGCCCTCCAAATGGGAAAGCAGGGCTAGTTCCAGCAGGCCCCCGTTTTCATGGGCACACTCAGCGTACATCCCGTGGTTTCTAAGGCGTCCCAAGAGACACCGGTTGCCCTGTGTTTCCTTCCCTGAGTCAACTTATCGAAGTAGGGAGTCCGCATCCAGCGAACGGTCTCAACCAAGGAACGCCGTAGCTGCTCCTCTGGGCCTGGGGCTGCCGGCGGTGCCAAAGAAGGAACAGGACTTGCATGGCAGTAAGAACCCAAGCCGCCGTCCTCTAGGAGGCACGGTGCCTTCAGTCAGGAGGTCCTGGATGGAATGCGAAGACGAGGGTTACTCTGAGCGCAGCTCCGATTGGGGCAACGCGTAAGACCTCCGCGCCATGTGGCATGTGCCAGAACGGTGTTCGTGAACGTGTGCGAGTGCTGAGGAAACCAAGCTGCTCCAAAAGAGAGGGCAGTGCGTTTCCCTACGCTCGGCGTGCGCAGAGGGGCTCTAAAGGGCTACGGGCCCGGATGTTGCTTAGCAGACCCAGGTGCGCCTGGGGTTACTCAGTGTTCCTGCCGGGAACAGGGTGCCCCGGCTAGCCTCCCAGGTGTCCAGAAAGCTGTGCTGCCGTTCAAGGTATGCAGGGCAGAGGCCACCGCCTCCTGGAAGCTGCAGCACGCCTCCGCTTCTGCACGGCAAATCAGGGCCTTACTTCCAGGCACGGGTTCACGCTGGGTGTGCCGGGAGCCACACAGCCTGCTAAGAGGCTGACTCTCTCCTCCAGCGGAGTGACTTCAGGTACGAGGGCGGGCCTCGCAGTGTTCCAAGCACAGCGTTCTCTCATGGCAGCTCACACAAAGGGCCATGACAGAGTCTTCCTGGGCACTTGGCACTCACCAGCCATGCTGTCCTGAGGGCGTTCGAGGGCTCCGGAGATGTAGCGCTCCTCAAGGAACGCGCAGGGTGTGGTTGCCCAGCACCCGGCACGCTCAGGGGTCCTCCGAGGGAATCAACCAATGGACCTCGACGTTGCTCAGCCGGCCCACAGGTGTCTGTCTGGAGGCACTCAGTGACCTTGGAGGGAAAATGATGCACACCCGTGGGGCCTAGGAGTCCCCGGACGTGTACTTCCTTTAAAGCAAAGCGACTAAGAACTCCTGGAAAGAGCTGCATGCCTCCCTTTCTGCACGGCTACTCAGGGCCTAACCTGGAGGCGAGTTCTCACGTTGAGGTTCCCTTTAGCTCTAGAGCCTGTCATGCGGACCGCCACCGCGGCCACGGAAGCCCCTGGTTGAGAGAGAGCAAACTCACAATTTTCCCCGAAGCATTCTTCCAGGGCTCACTGGCCTGTCGGGAGCCGGGAATGTCAGGGAGCTTCAGGGCAGGCATGAATGCCGCCCTCCAAATGGGAAAGCAGGGCTAGTTCCAGCAGGCCCCCGTTTTCATGGGCACACTCAGCGTACATCCCCGTGGTTTCTAAGGCGTCCCAAGAGACACCGGTTGCCCTGTGTTTCCTTCCCTGAGTCAACTTATCGAAGTAGGGAGTCCCGCATCCAGCGAACGGTCTCAACCAAGGAACGCCGTAGCTGCTCCTCTGGGCCTGGGGCTGCCGGCGGTGCCAAAGAAGGAACAGGACTTGCATGGCAGTAAGAACCCAAGCCGCCGTCCTCTAGGAGGCACGGTGCCTTCAGTCAGGAGGTCCTGGATGGAATGCGAAGACGAGGGTTACTCTGAGCGCAGCTCCGATTGGGGCAACGCGTAAGACCTCCGCGCCATGTGGCATGTGCCAGAACGGTGTTCGTGAACGTGTGCGAGTGCTGAGGAAACCAAGCTGCTCCAAAAGAGAGGGCAGTGCGTTTCCCTACGCTCGGCGTGCGCAGAGGGGCTCTAAAGGGCTACGGGCCCGGATGTTGCTTAGCAGACCCAGGTGCGCCTGGGGTTACTCAGTGTTCCTGCCGGGAACAGGGTGCCCCGGCTAGCCTCCCAGGTGTCCAGAAAGCTGTGCTGCCGTTCAAGGTATGCAGGGCAGAGGCCACCGCCTCCTGGAAGCTGCAGCACGCCTCCGCTTCTGCACGGCAAATCAGGGCCTTACTTCCAGGCACGGGTTCACGCTGGGTGTGCCGGGAGCCACACAGCCTGCTAAGAGGCTGACTCTCTCCTCCAGCGGAGTGACTTCAGGTACGAGGGCGGGCCTCGCAGTGTTCCAAGCACAGCGTTCTCTCATGGCAGCTCACACAAAGGGCCATGACAGAGTCTTCCTGGGCACTTGGCACTCACCAGCCATGCTGTCCTGAGGGCGTTCGAGGGCTCCGGAGATGTAGCGCTCCTCAAGGAACGCGCAGGGTGTGGTTGCCCAGCACCCGGCACGCTCAGGGGTCCTCCGAGGGAATCAACCAATGGACCTCGACGTTGCTCAGCCGGCCCACAGGTGTCTGTCTGGAGGCACTCAGTGACCTTGGAGGGAAAATGATGCACACCCGTGGGGCCTAGGAGTCCCCGGACGTGTACTTCCTTTAAAGCAAAGCGACTAAGAACTCCTGGAAAGAGCTGCATGCCTCCCTTTCTGCACGGCTACTCAGGGCCTAACCTGGAGGCGAGTTCTCACGTTGAGGTTCCCTTTAGCTCTAGAGCCTGTCATGCGGACCGCCACCGCGGCCACGGAAGCCCCTGGTTGAGAGAGAGCAAACTCACAATTTTCCCCGAAGCATTCTTCCAGGGCTCACTGGCCTGTCGGGAGCCGGGAATGTCAGGGAGCTTCAGGGCAGGCATGAATGCCGCCCTCCAAATGGGAAAGCAGGGCTAGTTCCAGCAGGCCCCCGTTTTCATGGGCACACTCAGCGTACATCCCCGTGGTTTCTAAGGCGTCCCAAGAGACACCGGTTGCCCTGTGTTTCCTTCCCTGAGTCAACTTATCGAAGTAGGGAGTCCCGCATCCAGCGAACGGTCTCAACCAAGGAACGCCGTAGCTGCTCCTCTGGGCCTGGGGCTGCCGGCGGTGCCAAAGAAGGAACAGGACTTGCATGGCAGTAAGAACCCAAGCCGCCGTCCTCTAGGAGGCACGGTGCCTTCAGTCAGGAGGTCCTGGATGGAATGCGAAGACGAGGGTTACTCTGAGCGCAGCTCCGATTGGGGCAACGCGTAAGACCTCCGCGCCATGTGGCATGTGCCAGAACGGTGTTCGTGAACGTGTGCGAGTGCTGAGGAAACCAAGCTGCTCCAAAAGAGAGGGCAGTGCGTTTCCCTACGCTCGGCGTGCGCAGAGGGGCTCTAAAGGGCTACGGGCCCGGATGTTGCTTAGCAGACCCAGGTGCGCCTGGGGTTACTCAGTGTTCCTGCCGGGAACAGGGTGCCCCGGCTAGCCTCCCAGGTGTCCAGAAAGCTGTGCTGCCGTTCAAGGTATGCAGGGCAGAGGCCACCGCCTCCTGGAAGCTGCAGCACGCCTCCGCTTCTGCACGGCAAATCAGGGCCTTACTTCCAGGCACGGGTTCACGCTGGGTGTGCCGGGAGCCACACAGCCTGCTAAGAGGCTGACTCTCTCCTCCAGCGGAGTGACTTCAGGTACGAGGGCGGGCCTCGCAGTGTTCCAAGCACAGCGTTCTCTCATGGCAGCTCACACAAAGGGCCATGACAGAGTCTTCCTGGGCACTTGGCACTCACCAGCCATGCTGTCCTGAGGGCGTTCGAGGGCTCCGGAGATGTAGCGCTCCTCAAGGAACGCGCAGGGTGTGGTTGCCCAGCACCCGGCACGCTCAGGGGTCCTCCGAGGGAATCAACCAATGGACCTCGACGTTGCTCAGCCGGCCCACAGGTGTCTGTCTGGAGGCACTCAGTGACCTTGGAGGGAAAATGATGCACACCCGTGGGGCCTAGGAGTCCCCGGACGTGTACTTCCTTTAAAGCAAAGCGACTAAGAACTCCTGGAAAGAGCTGCATGCCTCCCTTTCTGCACGGCTACTCAGGGCCTAACCTGGAGGCGAGTTCTCACGTTGAGGTTCCCTTTAGCTCTAGAGCCTGTCATGCGGACCGCCACCGCGGCCACGGAAGCCCCTGGTTGAGAGAGAGCAAACTCACAATTTTCCCCGAAGCATTCTTCCAGGGCTCACTGGCCTGTCGGGAGCCGGGAATGTCAGGGAGCTTCAGGGCAGGCATGAATGCCGCCCTCCAAATGGGAAAGCAGGGCTAGTTCCAGCAGGCCCCCGTTTTCATGGGCACACTCAGCGTACATCCCCGTGGTTTCTAAGGCGTCCCAAGAGACACCGGTTGCCCTGTGTTTCCTTCCCTGAGTCAACTTATCGAAGTAGGGAGTCCCGCATCCAGCGAACGGTCTCAACCAAGGAACGCCGTAGCTGCTCCTCTGGGCCTGGGGCTGCCGGCGGTGCCAAAGAAGGAACAGGACTTGCATGGCAGTAAGAACCCAAGCCGCCGTCCTCTAGGAGGCACGGTGCCTTCAGTCAGGAGGTCCTGGATGGAATGCGAAGACGAGGGTTACTCTGAGCGCAGCTCCGATTGGGGCAACGCGTAAGACCTCCGCGCCATGTGGCATGTGCCAGAACGGTGTTCGTGAACGTGTGCGAGTGCTGAGGAAACCAAGCTGCTCCAAAAGAGAGGGCAGTGCGTTTCCCTACGCTCGGCGTGCGCAGAGGGGCTCTAAAGGGCTACGGGCCCGGATGTTGCTTAGCAGACCCAGGTGCGCCTGGGGTTACTCAGTGTTCCTGCCGGGAACAGGGTGCCCCGGCTAGCCTCCCAGGTGTCCAGAAAGCTGTGCTGCCGTTCAAGGTATGCAGGGCAGAGGCCACCGCCTCCTGGAAGCTGCAGCACGCCTCCGCTTCTGCACGGCAAATCAGGGCCTTACTTCCAGGCACGGGTTCACGCTGGGTGTGCCGGGAGCCACACAGCCTGCTAAGAGGCTGACTCTCTCCTCCAGCGGAGTGACTTCAGGTACGAGGGCGGGCCTCGCAGTGTTCCAAGCACAGCGTTCTCTCATGGCAGCTCACACAAAGGGCCATGACAGAGTCTTCCTGGGCACTTGGCACTCACCAGCCATGCTGTCCTGAGGGCGTTCGAGGGCTCCGGAGATGTAGCGCTCCTCAAGGAACGCGCAGGGTGTGGTTGCCCAGCACCCGGCACGCTCAGGGGTCCTCCGAGGGAATCAACCAATGGACCTCGACGTTGCTCAGCCGGCCCACAGGTGTCTGTCTGGAGGCACTCAGTGACCTTGGAGGGAAAATGATGCACACCCGTGGGGCCTAGGAGTCCCCGGACGTGTACTTCCTTTAAAGCAAAGCGACTAAGAACTCCTGGAAAGAGCTGCATGCCTCCCTTTCTGCACGGCTACTCAGGGCCTAACCTGGAGGCGAGTTCTCACGTTGAGGTTCCCTTTAGCTCTAGAGCCTGTCATGCGGACCGCCACCGCGGCCACGGAAGCCCCTGGTTGAGAGAGAGCAAACTCACAATTTTCCCCGAAGCATTCTTCCAGGGCTCACTGGCCTGTCGGGAGCCGGGAATGTCAGGGAGCTTCAGGGCAGGCATGAATGCCGCCCTCCAAATGGGAAAGCAGGGCTAGTTCCAGCAGGCCCCCGTTTTCATGGGCACACTCAGCGTACATCCCCGTGGTTTCTAAGGCGTCCCAAGAGACACCGGTTGCCCTGTGTTTCCTTCCCTGAGTCAACTTATCGAAGTAGGGAGTCCCGCATCCAGCGAACGGTCTCAACCAAGGAACGCCGTAGCTGCTCCTCTGGGCCTGGGGCTGCCGGCGGTGCCAAAGAAGGAACAGGACTTGCATGGCAGTAAGAACCCAAGCCGCCGTCCTCTAGGAGGCACGGTGCCTTCAGTCAGGAGGTCCTGGATGGAATGCGAAGACGAGGGTTACTCTGAGCGCAGCTCCGATTGGGGCAACGCGTAAGACCTCCGCGCCATGTGGCATGTGCCAGAACGGTGTTCGTGAACGTGTGCGAGTGCTGAGGAAACCAAGCTGCTCCAAAAGAGAGGGCAGTGCGTTTCCCTACGCTCGGCGTGCGCAGAGGGGCTCTAAAGGGCTACGGGCCCGGATGTTGCTTAGCAGACCCAGGTGCGCCTGGGGTTACTCAGTGTTCCTGCCGGGAACAGGGTGCCCCGGCTAGCCTCCCAGGTGTCCAGAAAGCTGTGCTGCCGTTCAAGGTATGCAGGGCAGAGGCCACCGCCTCCTGGAAGCTGCAGCACGCCTCCGCTTCTGCACGGCAAATCAGGGCCTTACTTCCAGGCACGGGTTCACGCTGGGTGTGCCGGGAGCCACACAGCCTGCTAAGAGGCTGACTCTCTCCTCCAGCGGAGTGACTTCAGGTACGAGGGCGGGCCTCGCAGTGTTCCAAGCACAGCGTTCTCTCATGGCAGCTCACACAAAGGGCCATGACAGAGTCTTCCTGGGCACTTGGCACTCACCAGCCATGCTGTCCTGAGGGCGTTCGAGGGCTCCGGAGATGTAGCGCTCCTCAAGGAACGCGCAGGGTGTGGTTGCCCAGCACCCGGCACGCTCAGGGGTCCTCCGAGGGAATCAACCAATGGACCTCGACGTTGCTCAGCCGGCCCACAGGTGTCTGTCTGGAGGCACTCAGTGACCTTGGAGGGAAAATGATGCACACCCGTGGGGCCTAGGAGTCCCCGGACGTGTACTTCCTTTAAAGCAAAGCGACTAAGAACTCCTGGAAAGAGCTGCATGCCTCCCTTTCTGCACGGCTACTCAGGGCCTAACCTGGAGGCGAGTTCTCACGTTGAGGTTCCCTTTAGCTCTAGAGCCTGTCATGCGGACCGCCACCGCGGCCACGGAAGCCCCTGGTTGAGAGAGAGCAAACTCACAATTTTCCCCGAAGCATTCTTCCAGGGCTCACTGGCCTGTCGGGAGCCGGGAATGTCAGGGAGCTTCAGGGCAGGCATGAATGCCGCCCTCCAAATGGGAAAGCAGGGCTAGTTCCAGCAGGCCCCCGTTTTCATGGGCACACTCAGCGTACATCCCCGTGGTTTCTAAGGCGTCCCAAGAGACACCGGTTGCCCTGTGTTTCCTTCCCTGAGTCAACTTATCGAAGTAGGGAGTCCCGCATCCAGCGAACGGTCTCAACCAAGGAACGCCGTAGCTGCTCCTCTGGGCCTGGGGCTGCCGGCGGTGCCAAAGAAGGAACAGGACTTGCATGGCAGTAAGAACCCAAGCCGCCGTCCTCTAGGAGGCACGGTGCCTTCAGTCAGGAGGTCCTGGATGGAATGCGAAGACGAGGGTTACTCTGAGCGCAGCTCCGATTGGGGCAACGCGTAAGACCTCCGCGCCATGTGGCATGTGCCAGAACGGTGTTCGTGAACGTGTGCGAGTGCTGAGGAAACCAAGCTGCTCCAAAAGAGAGGGCAGTGCGTTTCCCTACGCTCGGCGTGCGCAGAGGGGCTCTAAAGGGCCACGGGCCCGGATGTTGCTTAGCAGACCCAGGTGCGCCTGGGGTTACTCAGTGTTCCTGCCGGGAACAGGGTGCCCCGGCTAGCCTCCCAGGTGTCCAGAAAGCTGTGCTGCCGTTCAAGGTATGCAGGGCAGAGGCCACCGCCTCCTGGAAGCTGCAGCACGCCTCCGCTTCTGCACGGCAAATCAGGGCCTTACTTCCAGGCACGGGTTCACGCTGGGTGTGCCGGGAGTCACACAGCCTGCTAAGAGGCTGACTCTCTCCTCCAGCGGAGTGACTTCAGGTACGAGGGCGGGCCTCGCAGTGTTCCAAGCACAGCGTTCTCTCATGGCAGCTCACACAAAGGGCCATGACAGAGTCTTCCTGGGCACTTGGCACTCACCAGCCATGCTGTCCTGAGGGCGTTCGAGGGCTCCGGAGATGTAGCGCTCCTCAAGGAACGCGCAGGGTGTGGTTGCCCAGCACCCGGCACGCTCAGGGGTCCTCCGAGGGAATCAACCAATGGACCTCGACGTTGCTCAGCCGGCCCACAGGTGTCTGTCTGGAGGCACTCAGTGACCTTGGAGGGAAAATGATGCACACCCGTGGGGCCTAGGAGTCCCCGGACGTGTACTTCCTTTAAAGCAAAGCGACTAAGAACTCCTGGAAAGAGCTGCATGCCTCCCTTTCTGCACGGCTACTCAGGGCCTAACCTGGAGGCGAGTTCTCACGTTGAGGTTCCCTTTAGCTCTAGAGCCTGTCATGCGGACCGCCACCGCGGCCACGGAAGCCCCTGGTTGAGAGAGAGCAAACTCACAATTTTCCCCGAAGCATTCTTCCAGGGCTCACTGGCCTGTCGGGAGCCGGGAATGTCAGGGAGCTTCAGGGCAGGCATGAATGCCGCCCTCCAAATGGGAAAGCAGGGCTAGTTCCAGCAGGCCCCCGTTTTCATGGGCACACTCAGCGTACATCCCCGTGGTTTCTAAGGCGTCCCAAGAGACACCGGTTGCCCTGTGTTTCCTTCCCTGAGTCAACTTATCGAAGTAGGGAGTCCCGCATCCAGCGAACGGTCTCAACCAAGGAACGCCGTAGCTGCTCCTCTGGGCCTGGGGCTGCCGGCGGTGCCAAAGAAGGAACAGGACTTGCATGGCAGTAAGAACCCAAGCCGCCGTCCTCTAGGAGGCACGGTGCCTTCAGTCAGGAGGTCCTGGATGGAATGCGAAGACGAGGGTTACTCTGAGCGCAGCTCCGATTGGGGCAACGCGTAAGACCTCCGCGCCATGTGGCATGTGCCAGAACGGTGTTCGTGAACGTGTGCGAGTGCTGAGGAAACCAAGCTGCTCCAAAAGAGAGGGCAGTGCGTTTCCCTACGCTCGGCGTGCGCAGAGGGGCTCTAAAGGGCCACGGGCCCGGATGTTGCTTAGCAGACCCAGGTGCGCCTGGGGTTACTCAGTGTTCCTGCCGGGAACAGGGTGCCCCGGCTAGCCTCCCAGGTGTCCAGAAAGCTGTGCTGCCGTTCAAGGTATGCAGGGCAGAGGCCACCGCCTCCTGGAAGCTGCAGCACGCCTCCGCTTCTGCACGGCAAATCAGGGCCTTACTTCCAGGCACGGGTTCACGCTGGGTGTGCCGGGAGCCACACAGCCTGCTAAGAGGCTGACTCTCTCCTCCAGCGGAGTGACTTCAGGTACGAGGGCGGGCCTCGCAGTGTTCCAAGCACAGCGTTCTCTCATGGCAGCTCACACAAAGGGCCATGACAGAGTCTTCCTGGGCACTTGGCACTCACCAGCCATGCTGTCCTGAGGGCGTTCGAGGGCTCCGGAGATGTAGCGCTCCTCAAGGAACGCGCAGGGTGTGGTTGCCCAGCACCCGGCACGCTCAGGGGTCCTCCGAGGGAATCAACCAATGGACCTCGACGTTGCTCAGCCGGCCCACAGGTGTCTGTCTGGAGGCACTCAGTGACCTTGGAGGGAAAATGATGCACACCCGTGGGGCCTAGGAGTCCCCGGACGTGTACTTCCTTTAAAGCAAAGCGACTAAGAACTCCTGGAAAGAGCTGCATGCCTCCCTTTCTGCACGGCTACTCAGGGCCTAACCTGGAGGCGAGTTCTCACGTTGAGGTTCCCTTTAGCTCTAGAGCCTGTCATGCGGACCGCCACCGCGGCCACGGAAGCCCCTGGTTGAGAGAGAGCAAACTCACAATTTTCCCCGAAGCATTCTTCCAGGGCTCACTGGCCTGTCGGGAGCCGGGAATGTCAGGGAGCTTCAGGGCAGGCATGAATGCCGCCCTCCAAATGGGAAAGCAGGGCTAGTTCCAGCAGGCCCCCGTTTTCATGGGCACACTCAGCGTACATCCCCGTGGTTTCTAAGGCGTCCCAAGAGACACCGGTTGCCCTGTGTTTCCTTCCCTGAGTCAACTTATCGAAGTAGGGAGTCCCGCATCCAGCGAACGGTCTCAACCAAGGAACGCCGTAGCTGCTCCTCTGGGCCTGGGGCTGCCGGCGGTGCCAAAGAAGGAACAGGACTTGCATGGCAGTAAGAACCCAAGCCGCCGTCCTCTAGGAGGCACGGTGCCTTCAGTCAGGAGGTCCTGGATGGAATGCGAAGACGAGGGTTACTCTGAGCGCAGCTCCGATTGGGGCAACGCGTAAGACCTCCGCGCCATGTGGCATGTGCCAGAACGGTGTTCGTGAACGTGTGCGAGTGCTGAGGAAACCAAGCTGCTCCAAAAGAGAGGGCAGTGCGTTTCCCTACGCTCGGCGTGCGCAGAGGGGCTCTAAAGGGCTACGGGCCCGGATGTTGCTTAGCAGACCCAGGTGCGCCTGGGGTTACTCAGTGTTCCTGCCGGGAACAGGGTGCCCCGGCTAGCCTCCCAGGTGTCCAGAAAGCTGTGCTGCCGTTCAAGGTATGCAGGGCAGAGGCCACCGCCTCCTGGAAGCTGCAGCACGCCTCCGCTTCTGCACGGCAAATCAGGGCCTTACTTCCAGGCACGGGTTCACGCTGGGTGTGCCGGGAGCCACACAGCGTGCTAAGAGGCTGACTCTCTCCTCCAGCGGAGTGACTTCAGGTACGAGGGCGGGCCTCGCAGTGTTCCAAGCACAGCGTTCTCTCATGGCAGCTCACACAAAGGGCCATGACAGAGTCTTCCTGGGCACTTGGCACTCACCAGCCATGCTGTCCTGAGGGCGTTCGAGGGCTCCGGAGATGTAGCGCTCCTCAAGGAACGCGCAGGGTGTGGTTGCCCAGCACCCGGCACGCTCAGGGGTCCTCCGAGGGAATCAACCAATGGACCTCGACGTTGCTCAGCCGGCCCACAGGTGTCTGTCTGGAGGCACTCAGTGACCTTGGAGGGAAAATGATGCACACCCGTGGGGCCTAGGAGTCCCCGGACGTGTACTTCCTTTAAAGCAAAGCGACTAAGAACTCCTGGAAAGAGCTGCATGCCTCCCTTTCTGCACGGCTACTCAGGGCCTAACCTGGAGGCGAGTTCTCACGTTGAGGTTCCCTTTAGCTCTAGAGCCTGTCATGCGGACCGCCACCGCGGCCACGGAAGCCCCTGGTTGAGAGAGAGCAAACTCACAATTTTCCCCGAAGCATTCTTCCAGGGCTCACTGGCCTGTCGGGAGCCGGGAATGTCAGGGAGCTTCAGGGCAGGCATGAATGCCGCCCTCCAAATGGGAAAGCAGGGCTAGTTCCAGCAGGCCCCCGTTTTCATGGGCACACTCAGCGTACATCCCCGTGGTTTCTAAGGCGTCCCAAGAGACACCGGTTGCCCTGTGTTTCCTTCCCTGAGTCAACTTATCGAAGTAGGGAGTCCCGCATCCAGCGAACGGTCTCAACCAAGGAACGCCGTAGCTGCTCCTCTGGGCCTGGGGCTGCCGGCGGTGCCAAAGAAGGAACAGGACTTGCATGGCAGTAAGAACCCAAGCCGCCGTCCTCTAGGAGGCACGGTGCCTTCAGTCAGGAGGTCCTGGATGGAATGCGAAGACGAGGGTTACTCTGAGCGCAGCTCCGATTGGGGCAACGCGTAAGACCTCCGCGCCATGTGGCATGTGCCAGAACGGTGTTCGTGAACGTGTGCGAGTGCTGAGGAAACCAAGCTGCTCCAAAAGAGAGGGCAGTGCGTTTCCCTACGCTCGGCGTGCGCAGAGGGGCTCTAAAGGGCTACGGGCCCGGATGTTGCTTAGCAGACCCAGGTGCGCCTGGGGTTACTCAGTGTTCCTGCCGGGAACAGGGTGCCCCGGCTAGCCTCCCAGGTGTCCAGAAAGCTGTGCTGCCGTTCAAGGTATGCAGGGCAGAGGCCACCGCCTCCTGGAAGCTGCAGCACGCCTCCGCTTCTGCACGGCAAATCAGGGCCTTACTTCCAGGCACGGGTTCACGCTGGGTGTGCCGGGAGCCACACAGCGTGCTAAGAGGCTGACTCTCTCCTCCAGCGGAGTGACTTCAGGTACGAGGGCGGGCCTCGCAGTGTTCCAAGCACAGCGTTCTCTCATGGCAGCTCACACAAAGGGCCATGACAGAGTCTTCCTGGGCACTTGGCACTCACCAGCCATGCTGTCCTGAGGGCGTTCGAGGGCTCCGGAGATGTAGCGCTCCTCAAGGAACGCGCAGGGTGTGGTTGCCCAGCACCCGGCACGCTCAGGGGTCCTCCGAGGGAATCAACCAATGGACCTCGACGTTGCTCAGCCGGCCCACAGGTGTCTGTCTGGAGGCACTCAGTGACCTTGGAGGGAAAATGATGCACACCCGTGGGGCCTAGGAGTCCCCGGACGTGTACTTCCTTTAAAGCAAAGCGACTAAGAACTCCTGGAAAGAGCTGCATGCCTCCCTTTCTGCACGGCTACTCAGGGCCTAACCTGGAGGCGAGTTCTCACGTTGAGGTTCCCTTTAGCTCTAGAGCCTGTCATGCGGACCGCCACCGCGGCCACGGAAGCCCCTGGTTGAGAGAGAGCAAACTCACAATTTTCCCCGAAGCATTCTTCCAGGGCTCACTGGCCTGTCGGGAGCCGGGAATGTCAGGGAGCTTCAGGGCAGGCATGAATGCCGCCCTCCAAATGGGAAAGCAGGGCTAGTTCCAGCAGGCCCCCGTTTTCATGGGCACACTCAGCGTACATCCCCGTGGTTTCTAAGGCGTCCCAAGAGACACCGGTTGCCCTGTGTTTCCTTCCCTGAGTCAACTTATCGAAGTAGGGAGTCCCGCATCCAGCGAACGGTCTCAACCAAGGAACGCCGTAGCTGCTCCTCTGGGCCTGGGGCTGCCGGCGGTGCCAAAGAAGGAACAGGACTTGCATGGCAGTAAGAACCCAAGCCGCCGTCCTCTAGGAGGCACGGTGCCTTCAGTCAGGAGGTCCTGGATGGAATGCGAAGACGAGGGTTACTCTGAGCGCAGCTCCGATTGGGGCAACGCGTAAGACCTCCGCGCCATGTGGCATGTGCCAGAACGGTGTTCGTGAACGTGTGCGAGTGCTGAGGAAACCAAGCTGCTCCAAAAGAGAGGGCAGTGCGTTTCCCTACGCTCGGCGTGCGCAGAGGGGCTCTAAAGGGCCACGGGCCCGGATGTTGCTTAGCAGACCCAGGTGCGCCTGGGGTTACTCAGTGTTCCTGCCGGGAACAGGGTGCCCCGGCTAGCCTCCCAGGTGTCCAGAAAGCTGTGCTGCCGTTCAAGGTATGCAGGGCAGAGGCCACCGCCTCCTGGAAGCTGCAGCACGCCTCCGCTTCTGCACGGCAAATCAGGGCCTTACTTCCAGGCACGGGTTCACGCTGGGTGTGCCGGGAGCCACACAGCCTGCTAAGAGGCTGACTCTCTCCTCCAGCGGAGTGACTTCAGGTACGAGGGCGGGCCTCGCAGTGTTCCAAGCACAGCGTTCTCTCATGGCAGCTCACACAAAGGGCCATGACAGAGTCTTCCTGGGCACTTGGCACTCACCAGCCATGCTGTCCTGAGGGCGTTCGAGGGCTCCGGAGATGTAGCGCTCCTCAAGGAACGCGCAGGGTGTGGTTGCCCAGCACCCGGCACGCTCAGGGGTCCTCCGAGGGAATCAACCAATGGACCTCGACGTTGCTCAGCCGGCCCACAGGTGTCTGTCTGGAGGCACTCAGTGACCTTGGAGGGAAAATGATGCACACCCGTGGGGCCTAGGAGTCCCCGGACGTGTACTTCCTTTAAAGCAAAGCGACTAAGAACTCCTGGAAAGAGCTGCATGCCTCCCTTTCTGCACGGCTACTCAGGGCCTAACCTGGAGGCGAGTTCTCACGTTGAGGTTCCCTTTAGCTCTAGAGCCTGTCATGCGGACCGCCACCGCGGCCACGGAAGCCCCTGGTTGAGAGAGAGCAAACTCACAATTTTCCCCGAAGCATTCTTCCAGGGCTCACTGGCCTGTCGGGAGCCGGGAATGTCAGGGAGCTTCAGGGCAGGCATGAATGCCGCCCTCCAAATGGGAAAGCAGGGCTAGTTCCAGCAGGCCCCCGTTTTCATGGGCACACTCAGCGTACATCCCCGTGGTTTCTAAGGCGTCCCAAGAGACACCGGTTGCCCTGTGTTTCCTTCCCTGAGTCAACTTATCGAAGTAGGGAGTCCCGCATCCAGCGAACGGTCTCAACCAAGGAACGCCGTAGCTGCTCCTCTGGGCCTGGGGCTGCCGGCGGTGCCAAAGAAGGAACAGGACTTGCATGGCAGTAAGAACCCAAGCCGCCGTCCTCTAGGAGGCACGGTGCCTTCAGTCAGGAGGTCCTGGATGGAATGCGAAGACGAGGGTTACTCTGAGCGCAGCTCCGATTGGGGCAACGCGTAAGACCTCCGCGCCATGTGGCATGTGCCAGAACGGTGTTCGTGAACGTGTGCGAGTGCTGAGGAAACCAAGCTGCTCCAAAAGAGAGGGCAGTGCGTTTCCCTACGCTCGGCGTGCGCAGAGGGGCTCTAAAGGGCCACGGGCCCGGATGTTGCTTAGCAGACCCAGGTGCGCCTGGGGTTACTCAGTGTTCCTGCCGGGAACAGGGTGCCCCGGCTAGCCTCCCAGGTGTCCAGAAAGCTGTGCTGCCGTTCAAGGTATGCAGGGCAGAGGCCACCGCCTCCTGGAAGCTGCAGCACGCCTCCGCTTCTGCACGGCAAATCAGGGCCTTACTTCCAGGCACGGGTTCACGCTGGGTGTGCCGGGAGCCACACAGCCTGCTAAGAGGCTGACTCTCTCCTCCAGCGGAGTGACTTCAGGTACGAGGGCGGGCCTCGCAGTGTTCCAAGCACAGCGTTCTCTCATGGCAGCTCACACAAAGGGCCATGACAGAGTCTTCCTGGGCACTTGGCACTCACCAGCCATGCTGTCCTGAGGGCGTTCGAGGGCTCCGGAGATGTAGCGCTCCTCAAGGAACGCGCAGGGTGTGGTTGCCCAGCACCCGGCACGCTCAGGGGTCCTCCGAGGGAATCAACCAATGGACCTCGACGTTGCTCAGCCGGCCCACAGGTGTCTGTCTGGAGGCACTCAGTGACCTTGGAGGGAAAATGATGCACACCCGTGGGGCCTAGGAGTCCCCGGACGTGTACTTCCTTTAAAGCAAAGCGACTAAGAACTCCTGGAAAGAGCTGCATGCCTCCCTTTCTGCACGGCTACTCAGGGCCTAACCTGGAGGCGAGTTCTCACGTTGAGGTTCCCTTTAGCTCTAGAGCCTGTCATGCGGACCGCCACCGCGGCCACGGAAGCCCCTGGTTGAGAGAGAGCAAACTCACAATTTTCCCCGAAGCATTCTTCCAGGGCTCACTGGCCTGTCGGGAGCCGGGAATGTCAGGGAGCTTCAGGGCAGGCATGAATGCCGCCCTCCAAATGGGAAAGCAGGGCTAGTTCCAGCAGGCCCCCGTTTTCATGGGCACACTCAGCGTACATCCCCGTGGTTTCTAAGGCGTCCCAAGAGACACCGGTTGCCCTGTGTTTCCTTCCCTGAGTCAACTTATCGAAGTAGGGAGTCCCGCATCCAGCGAACGGTCTCAACCAAGGAACGCCGTAGCTGCTCCTCTGGGCCTGGGGCTGCCGGCGGTGCCAAAGAAGGAACAGGACTTGCATGGCAGTAAGAACCCAAGCCGCCGTCCTCTAGGAGGCACGGTGCCTTCAGTCAGGAGGTCCTGGATGGAATGCGAAGACGAGGGTTACTCTGAGCGCAGCTCCGATTGGGGCAACGCGTAAGACCTCCGCGCCATGTGGCATGTGCCAGAACGGTGTTCGTGAACGTGTGCGAGTGCTGAGGAAACCAAGCTGCTCCAAAAGAGAGGGCAGTGCGTTTCCCTACGCTCGGCGTGCGCAGAGGGGCTCTAAAGGGCTACGGGCCCGGATGTTGCTTAGCAGACCCAGGTGCGCCTGGGGTTACTCAGTGTTCCTGCCGGGAACAGGGTGCCCCGGCTAGCCTCCCAGGTGTCCAGAAAGCTGTGCTGCCGTTCAAGGTATGCAGGGCAGAGGCCACCGCCTCCTGGAAGCTGCAGCACGCCTCCGCTTCTGCACGGCAAATCAGGGCCTTACTTCCAGGCACGGGTTCACGCTGGGTGTGCCGGGAGCCACACAGCGTGCTAAGAGGCTGACTCTCTCCTCCAGCGGAGTGACTTCAGGTACGAGGGCGGGCCTCGCAGTGTTCCAAGCACAGCGTTCTCTCATGGCAGCTCACACAAAGGGCCATGACAGAGTCTTCCTGGGCACTTGGCACTCACCAGCCATGCTGTCCTGAGGGCGTTCGAGGGCTCCGGAGATGTAGCGCTCCTCAAGGAACGCGCAGGGTGTGGTTGCCCAGCACCCGGCACGCTCAGGGGTCCTCCGAGGGAATCAACCAGTGGACCTCGACGTTGCTCAGCCGGCCCACAGGTGTCTGTCTGGAGGCACTCAGTGACCTTGGAGGGAAAATGATGCACACCCGTGGGGCCTAGGAGTCCCCGGACGTGTACTTCCTTTAAAGCAAAGCGACTAAGAACTCCTGGAAAGAGCTGCATGCCTCCCTTTCTGCACGGCTACTCAGGGCCTAACCTGGAGGCGAGTTCTCACGTTGAGGTTCCCTTTAGCTCTAGAGCCTGTCATGCGGACCGCCACCGCGGCCACGGAAGCCCCTGGTTGAGAGAGAGCAAACTCACAATTTTCCCCGAAGCATTCTTCCAGGGCTCACTGGCCTGTCGGGAGCCGGGAATGTCAGGGAGCTTCAGGGCAGGCATGAATGCCGCCCTCCAAATGGGAAAGCAGGGCTAGTTCCAGCAGGCCCCCGTTTTCATGGGCACACTCAGCGTACATCCCCGTGGTTTCTAAGGCGTCCCAAGAGACACCGGTTGCCCTGTGTTTCCTTCCCTGAGTCAACTTATCGAAGTAGGGAGTCCCGCATCCAGCGAACGGTCTCAACCAAGGAACGCCGTAGCTGCTCCTCTGGGCCTGGGGCTGCCGGCCGTGCCAAAGAAGGAACAGGACTTGCATGGCAGTAAGAACCCAAGCCGCCGTCCTCTAGGAGGCACGGTGCCTTCAGTCAGGAGGTCCTGGATGGAATGCGAAGACGAGGGTTACTCTGAGCGCAGCTCCGATTGGGGCAACGCGTAAGACCTCCGCGCCATGTGGCATGTGCCAGAACGGTGTTCGTGAACGTGTGCGAGTGCTGAGGAAACCAAGCTGCTCCAAAAGAGAGGGCAGTGCGTTTCCCTACGCTCGGCGTGCACAGAGGGGCTCTAAAGGGCTACGGGCCCGGATGTTGCTTAGCAGACCCAGGTGCGCCTGGGGTTACTCAGTGTTCCTGCCGGGAACAGGGTGCCCCGGCTAGCCTCCCAGGTGTCCAGAAAGCTGTGCTGCCGTTCAAGGTATGCAGGGCAGAGGCCACCGCCTCCTGGAAGCTGCAGCACGCCTCCGCTTCTGCACGGCAAATCAGGGCCTTACTTCCAGGCACGGGTTCACGCTGGGTGTGCCGGGAGCCACACAGCCTGCTAAGAGGCTGACTCTCTCCTCCAGCGGAGTGACTTCAGGTACGAGGGCGGGCCTCGCAGTGTTCCAAGCACAGCGTTCTCTCATGGCAGCTCACACAAAGGGCCATGACAGAGTCTTCCTGGGCACTTGGCACTCACCAGCCATGCTGTCCTGAGGGCGTTCGAGGGCTCCGGAGATGTAGCGCTCCTCAAGGAACGCGCAGGGTGTGGTTGCCCAGCACCCGGCACGCTCAGGGGTCCTCCGAGGGAATCAACCAGTGGACCTCGACGTTGCTCAGCCGGCCCACAGGTGTCTGTCTGGAGGCACTCAGTGACCTTGGAGGGAAAATGATGCACACCCGTGGGGCCTAGGAGTCCCCGGACGTGTACTTCCTTTAAAGCAAAGCGACTAAGAACTCCTGGAAAGAGCTGCATGCCTCCCTTTCTGCACGGCTACTCAGGGCCTAACCTGGAGGCGAGTTCTCACGTTGAGGTTCCCTTTAGCTCTAGAGCCTGTCATGCGGACCGCCACCGCGGCCACGGAAGCCCCTGGTTGAGAGAGAGCAAACTCACAATTTTCCCCGAAGCATTCTTCCAGGGCTCACTGGCCTGTCGGGAGCCGGGAATGTCAGGGAGCTTCAGGGCAGGCATGAATGCCGCCCTCCAAATGGGAAAGCAGGGCTAGTTCCAGCAGGCCCCCGTTTTCATGGGCACACTCAGCGTACATCCCCGTGGTTTCTAAGGCGTCCCAAGAGACACCGGTTGCCCTGTGTTTCCTTCCCTGAGTCAACTTATCGAAGTAGGGAGTCCCGCATCCAGCGAACGGTCTCAACCAAGGAACGCCGTAGCTGCTCCTCTGGGCCTGGGGCTGCCGGCGGTGCCAAAGAAGGAACAGGACTTGCATGGCAGTAAGAACCCAAGCCGCCGTCCTCTAGGAGGCACGGTGCCTTCAGTCAGGAGGTCCTGGATGGAATGCGAAGACGAGGGTTACTCTGAGCGCAGCTCCGATTGGGGCAACGCGTAAGACCTCCGCGCCATGTGGCATGTGCCAGAACGGTGTTCGTGAACGTGTGCGAGTGCTGAGGAAACCAAGCTGCTCCAAAAGAGAGGGCAGTGCGTTTCCCTACGCTCGGCGTGCGCAGAGGGGCTCTAAAGGGCCACGGGCCCGGATGTTGCTTAGCAGACCCAGGTGCGCCTGGGGTTACTCAGTGTTCCTGCCGGGAACAGGGTGCCCCGGCTAGCCTCCCAGGTGTCCAGAAAGCTGTGCTGCCGTTCAAGGTATGCAGGGCAGAGGCCACCGCCTCCTGGAAGCTGCAGCACGCCTCCGCTTCTGCACGGCAAATCAGGGCCTTACTTCCAGGCACGGGTTCACGCTGGGTGTGCCGGGAGCCACACAGCGTGCTAAGAGGCTGACTCTCTCCTCCAGCGGAGTGACTTCAGGTACGAGGGCGGGCCTCGCAGTGTTCCAAGCACAGCGTTCTCTCATGGCAGCTCACACAAAGGGCCATGACAGAGTCTTCCTGGGCACTTGGCACTCACCAGCCATGCTGTCCTGAGGGCGTTCGAGGGCTCCGGAGATGTAGCGCTCCTCAAGGAACGCGCAGGGTGTGGTTGCCCAGCACCCGGCACGCTCAGGGGTCCTCCGAGGGAATCAACCAGTGGACCTCGACGTTGCTCAGCCGGCCCACAGGTGTCTGTCTGGAGGCACTCAGTGACCTTGGAGGGAAAATGATGCACACCCGTGGGGCCTAGGAGTCCCCGGACGTGTACTTCCTTTAAAGCAAAGCGACTAAGAACTCCTGGAAAGAGCTGCATGCCTCCCTTTCTGCACGGCTACTCAGGGCCTAACCTGGAGGCGAGTTCTCACGTTGAGGTTCCCTTTAGCTCTAGAGCCTGTCATGCGGACCGCCACCGCGGCCACGGAAGCCCCTGGTTGAGAGAGAGCAAACTCACAATTTTCCCCGAAGCATTCTTCCAGGGCTCACTGGCCTGTCGGGAGCCGGGAATGTCAGGGAGCTTCAGGGCAGGCATGAATGCCGCCCTCCAAATGGGAAAGCAGGGCTAGTTCCAGCAGGCCCCCGTTTTCATGGGCACACTCAGCGTACATCCCCGTGGTTTCTAAGGCGTCCCAAGAGACACCGGTTGCCCTGTGTTTCCTTCCCTGAGTCAACTTATCGAAGTAGGGAGTCCCGCATCCAGCGAACGGTCTCAACCAAGGAACGCCGTAGCTGCTCCTCTGGGCCTGGGGCTGCCGGCGGTGCCAAAGAAGGAACAGGACTTGCATGGCAGTAAGAACCCAAGCCGCCGTCCTCTAGGAGGCACGGTGCCTTCAGTCAGGAGGTCCTGGATGGAATGCGAAGACGAGGGTTACTCTGAGCGCAGCTCCGATTGGGGCAACGCGTAAGACCTCCGCGCCATGTGGCATGTGCCAGAACGGTGTTCGTGAACGTGTGCGAGTGCTGAGGAAACCAAGCTGCTCCAAAAGAGAGGGCAGTGCGTTTCCCTACGCTCGGCGTGCGCAGAGGGGCTCTAAAGGGCCACGGGCCCGGATGTTGCTTAGCAGACCCAGGTGCGCCTGGGGTTACTCAGTGTTCCTGCCGGGAACAGGGTGCCCCGGCTAGCCTCCCAGGTGTCCAGAAAGCTGTGCTGCCGTTCAAGGTATGCAGGGCAGAGGCCACCGCCTCCTGGAAGCTGCAGCACGCCTCCGCTTCTGCACGGCAAATCAGGGCCTTACTTCCAGGCACGGGTTCACGCTGGGTGTGCCGGGAGCCACACAGCCTGCTAAGAGGCTGACTCTCTCCTCCAGCGGAGTGACTTCAGGTACGAGGGCGGGCCTCGCAGTGTTCCAAGCACAGCGTTCTCTCATGGCAGCTCACACAAAGGGCCATGACAGAGTCTTCCTGGGCACTTGGCACTCACCAGCCATGCTGTCCTGAGGGCGTTCGAGGGCTCCGGAGATGTAGCGCTCCTCAAGGAACGCGCAGGGTGTGGTTGCCCAGCACCCGGCACGCTCAGGGGTCCTCCGAGGGAATCAACCAGTGGACCTCGACGTTGCTCAGCCGGCCCACAGGTGTCTGTCTGGAGGCACTCAGTGACCTTGGAGGGAAAATGATGCACACCCGTGGGGCCTAGGAGTCCCCGGACGTGTACTTCCTTTAAAGCAAAGCGACTAAGAACTCCTGGAAAGAGCTGCATGCCTCCCTTTCTGCACGGCTACTCAGGGCCTAACCTGGAGGCGAGTTCTCACGTTGAGGTTCCCTTTAGCTCTAGAGCCTGTCATGCGGACCGCCACCGCGGCCACGGAAGCCCCTGGTTGAGAGAGAGCAAACTCACAATTTTCCCCGAAGCATTCTTCCAGGGCTCACTGGCCTGTCGGGAGCCGGGAATGTCAGGGAGCTTCAGGGCAGGCATGAATGCCGCCCTCCAAATGGGAAAGCAGGGCTAGTTCCAGCAGGCCCCCGTTTTCATGGGCACACTCAGCGTACATCCCCGTGGTTTCTAAGGCGTCCCAAGAGACACCGGTTGCCCTGTGTTTCCTTCCCTGAGTCAACTTATCGAAGTAGGGAGTCCCGCATCCAGCGAACGGTCTCAACCAAGGAACGCCGTAGCTGCTCCTCTGGGCCTGGGGCTGCCGGCGGTGCCAAAGAAGGAACAGGACTTGCATGGCAGTAAGAACCCAAGCCGCCGTCCTCTAGGAGGCACGGTGCCTTCAGTCAGGAGGTCCTGGATGGAATGCGAAGACGAGGGTTACTCTGAGCGCAGCTCCGATTGGGGCAACGCGTAAGACCTCCGCGCCATGTGGCATGTGCCAGAACGGTGTTCGTGAACGTGTGCGAGTGCTGAGGAAACCAAGCTGCTCCAAAAGAGAGGGCAGTGCGTTTCCCTACGCTCGGCGTGCGCAGAGGGGCTCTAAAGGGCTACGGGCCCGGATGTTGCTTAGCAGACCCAGGTGCGCCTGGGGTTACTCAGTGTTCCTGCCGGGAACAGGGTGCCCCGGCTAGCCTCCCAGGTGTCCAGAAAGCTGTGCTGCCGTTCAAGGTATGCAGGGCAGAGGCCACCGCCTCCTGGAAGCTGCAGCACGCCTCCGCTTCTGCACGGCAAATCAGGGCCTTACTTCCAGGCACGGGTTCACGCTGGGTGTGCCGGGAGCCACACAGCGTGCTAAGAGGCTGACTCTCTCCTCCAGCGGAGTGACTTCAGGTACGAGGGCGGGCCTCGCAGTGTTCCAAGCACAGCGTTCTCTCATGGCAGCTCACACAAAGGGCCATGACAGAGTCTTCCTGGGCACTTGGCACTCACCAGCCATGCTGTCCTGAGGGCGTTCGAGGGCTCCGGAGATGTAGCGCTCCTCAAGGAACGCGCAGGGTGTGGTTGCCCAGCACCCGGCACGCTCAGGGGTCCTCCGAGGGAATCAACCAGTGGACCTCGACGTTGCTCAGCCGGCCCACAGGTGTCTGTCTGGAGGCACTCAGTGACCTTGGAGGGAAAATGATGCACACCCGTGGGGCCTAGGAGTCCCCGGACGTGTACTTCCTTTAAAGCAAAGCGACTAAGAACTCCTGGAAAGAGCTGCATGCCTCCCTTTCTGCACGGCTACTCAGGGCCTAACCTGGAGGCGAGTTCTCACGTTGAGGTTCCCTTTAGCTCTAGAGCCTGTCATGCGGACCGCCACCGCGGCCACGGAAGCCCCTGGTTGAGAGAGAGCAAACTCACAATTTTCCCCGAAGCATTCTTCCAGGGCTCACTGGCCTGTCGGGAGCCGGGAATGTCAGGGAGCTTCAGGGCAGGCATGAATGCCGCCCTCCAAATGGGAAAGCAGGGCTAGTTCCAGCAGGCCCCCGTTTTCATGGGCACACTCAGCGTACATCCCCGTGGTTTCTAAGGCGTCCCAAGAGACACCGGTTGCCCTGTGTTTCCTTCCCTGAGTCAACTTATCGAAGTAGGGAGTCCCGCATCCAGCGAACGGTCTCAACCAAGGAACGCCGTAGCTGCTCCTCTGGGCCTGGGGCTGCCGGCGGTGCCAAAGAAGGAACAGGACTTGCATGGCAGTAAGAACCCAAGCCGCCGTCCTCTAGGAGGCACGGTGCCTTCAGTCAGGAGGTCCTGGATGGAATGCGAAGACGAGGGTTACTCTGAGCGCAGCTCCGATTGGGGCAACGCGTAAGACCTCCGCGCCATGTGGCATGTGCCAGAACGGTGTTCGTGAACGTGTGCGAGTGCTGAGGAAACCAAGCTGCTCCAAAAGAGAGGGCAGTGCGTTTCCCTACGCTCGGCGTGCGCAGAGGGGCTCTAAAGGGCTACGGGCCCGGATGTTGCTTAGCAGACCCAGGTGCGCCTGGGGTTACTCAGTGTTCCTGCCGGGAACAGGGTGCCCCGGCTAGCCTCCCAGGTGTCCAGAAAGCTGTGCTGCCGTTCAAGGTATGCAGGGCAGAGGCCACCGCCTCCTGGAAGCTGCAGCACGCCTCCGCTTCTGCACGGCAAATCAGGGCCTTACTTCCAGGCACGGGTTCACGCTGGGTGTGCCGGGAGCCACACAGCCTGCTAAGAGGCTGACTCTCTCCTCCAGCGGAGTGACTTCAGGTACGAGGGCGGGCCTCGCAGTGTTCCAAGCACAGCGTTCTCTCATGGCAGCTCACACAAAGGGCCATGACAGAGTCTTCCTGGGCACTTGGCACTCACCAGCCATGCTGTCCTGAGGGCGTTCGAGGGCTCCGGAGATGTAGCGCTCCTCAAGGAACGCGCAGGGTGTGGTTGCCCAGCACCCGGCACGCTCAGGGGTCCTCCGAGGGAATCAACCAGTGGACCTCGACGTTGCTCAGCCGGCCCACAGGTGTCTGTCTGGAGGCACTCAGTGACCTTGGAGGGAAAATGATGCACACCCGTGGGGCCTAGGAGTCCCCGGACGTGTACTTCCTTTAAAGCAAAGCGACTAAGAACTCCTGGAAAGAGCTGCATGCCTCCCTTTCTGCACGGCTACTCAGGGCCTAACCTGGAGGCGAGTTCTCACGTTGAGGTTCCCTTTAGCTCTAGAGCCTGTCATGCGGACCGCCACCGCGGCCACGGAAGCCCCTGGTTGAGAGAGAGCAAACTCACAATTTTCCCCGAAGCATTCTTCCAGGGCTCACTGGCCTGTCGGGAGCCGGGAATGTCAGGGAGCTTCAGGGCAGGCATGAATGCCGCCCTCCAAATGGGAAAGCAGGGCTAGTTCCAGCAGGCCCCCGTTTTCATGGGCACACTCAGCGTACATCCCCGTGGTTTCTAAGGCGTCCCAAGAGACACCGGTTGCCCTGTGTTTCCTTCCCTGAGTCAACTTATCGAAGTAGGGAGTCCCGCATCCAGCGAACGGTCTCAACCAAGGAACGCCGTAGCTGCTCCTCTGGGCCTGGGGCTGCCGGCGGTGCCAAAGAAGGAACAGGACTTGCATGGCAGTAAGAACCCAAGCCGCCGTCCTCTAGGAGGCACGGTGCCTTCAGTCAGGAGGTCCTGGATGGAATGCGAAGACGAGGGTTACTCTGAGCGCAGCTCCGATTGGGGCAACGCGTAAGACCTCCGCGCCATGTGGCATGTGCCAGAACGGTGTTCGTGAACGTGTGCGAGTGCTGAGGAAACCAAGCTGCTCCAAAAGAGAGGGCAGTGCGTTTCCCTACGCTCGGCGTGCGCAGAGGGGCTCTAAAGGGCCACGGGCCCGGATGTTGCTTAGCAGACCCAGGTGCGCCTGGGGTTACTCAGTGTTCCTGCCGGGAACAGGGTGCCCCGGCTAGCCTCCCAGGTGTCCAGAAAGCTGTGCTGCCGTTCAAGGTATGCAGGGCAGAGGCCACCGCCTCCTGGAAGCTGCAGCACGCCTCCGCTTCTGCACGGCAAATCAGGGCCTTACTTCCAGGCACGGGTTCACGCTGGGTGTGCCGGGAGCCACACAGCCTGCTAAGAGGCTGACTCTCTCCTCCAGCGGAGTGACTTCAGGTACGAGGGCGGGCCTCGCAGTGTTCCAAGCACAGCGTTCTCTCATGGCAGCTCACACAAAGGGCCATGACAGAGTCTTCCTGGGCACTTGGCACTCACCAGCCATGCTGTCCTGAGGGCGTTCGAGGGCTCCGGAGATGTAGCGCTCCTCAAGGAACGCGCAGGGTGTGGTTGCCCAGCACCCGGCACGCTCAGGGGTCCTCCGAGGGAATCAACCAGTGGACCTCGACGTTGCTCAGCCGGCCCACAGGTGTCTGTCTGGAGGCACTCAGTGACCTTGGAGGGAAAATGATGCACACCCGTGGGGCCTAGGAGTCCCCGGACGTGTACTTCCTTTAAAGCAAAGCGACTAAGAACTCCTGGAAAGAGCTGCATGCCTCCCTTTCTGCACGGCTACTCAGGGCCTAACCTGGAGGCGAGTTCTCACGTTGAGGTTCCCTTTAGCTCTAGAGCCTGTCATGCGGACCGCCACCGCGGCCACGGAAGCCCCTGGTTGAGAGAGAGCAAACTCACAATTTTCCCCGAAGCATTCTTCCAGGGCTCACTGGCCTGTCGGGAGCCGGGAATGTCAGGGAGCTTCAGGGCAGGCATGAATGCCGCCCTCCAAATGGGAAAGCAGGGCTAGTTCCAGCAGGCCCCCGTTTTCATGGGCACACTCAGCGTACATCCCCGTGGTTTCTAAGGCGTCCCAAGAGACACCGGTTGCCCTGTGTTTCCTTCCCTGAGTCAACTTATCGAAGTAGGGAGTCCCGCATCCAGCGAACGGTCTCAACCAAGGAACGCCGTAGCTGCTCCTCTGGGCCTGGGGCTGCCGGCCGTGCCAAAGAAGGAACAGGACTTGCATGGCAGTAAGAACCCAAGCCGCCGTCCTCTAGGAGGCACGGTGCCTTCAGTCAGGAGGTCCTGGATGGAATGCGAAGACGAGGGTTACTCTGAGCGCAGCTCCGATTGGGGCAACGCGTAAGACCTCCGCGCCATGTGGCATGTGCCAGAACGGTGTTCGTGAACGTGTGCGAGTGCTGAGGAAACCAAGCTGCTCCAAAAGAGAGGGCAGTGCGTTTCCCTACGCTCGGCGTGCGCAGAGGGGCTCTAAAGGGCCACGGGCCCGGATGTTGCTTAGCAGACCCAGGTGCGCCTGGGGTTACTCAGTGTTCCTGCCGGGAACAGGGTGCCCCGGCTAGCCTCCCAGGTGTCCAGAAAGCTGTGCTGCCGTTCAAGGTATGCAGGGCAGAGGCCACCGCCTCCTGGAAGCTGCAGCACGCCCTCCGCTTCTGCACGGCAAATCAGGGCCTTACTTCCAGGCACGGGTTCACGCTGGGTGTGCCGGGAGCCACACAGCCTGCTAAGAGGCTGACTCTCTCCTCCAGCGGAGTGACTTCAGGTACGAGGGCGGGCCTCGCAGTGTTCCAAGCACAGCGTTCTCTCATGGCAGCTCACACAAAGGGCCATGACAGAGTCTTCCTGGGCACTTGGCACTCACCAGCCATGCTGTCCTGAGGGCGTTCGAGGGCTCCGGAGATGTAGCGCTCCTCAAGGAACGCGCAGGGTGTGGTTGCCCAGCACCCGGCACGCTCAGGGGTCCTCCGAGGGAATCAACCAGTGGACCTCGACGTTGCTCAGCCGGCCCACAGGTGTCTGTCTGGAGGCACTCAGTGACCTTGGAGGGAAAATGATGCACACCCGTGGGGCCTAGGAGTCCCCGGACGTGTACTTCCTTTAAAGCAAAGCGACTAAGAACTCCTGGAAAGAGCTGCATGCCTCCCTTTCTGCACGGCTACTCAGGGCCTAACCTGGAGGCGAGTTCTCACGTTGAGGTTCCCTTTAGCTCTAGAGCCTGTCATGCGGACCGCCACCGCGGCCACGGAAGCCCCTGGTTGAGAGAGAGCAAACTCACAATTTTCCCCGAAGCATTCTTCCAGGGCTCACTGGCCTGTCGGGAGCCGGGAATGTCAGGGAGCTTCAGGGCAGGCATGAATGCCGCCCTCCAAATGGGAAAGCAGGGCTAGTTCCAGCAGGCCCCCGTTTTCATGGGCACACTCAGCGTACATCCCCGTGGTTTCTAAGGCGTCCCAAGAGACACCGGTTGCCCTGTGTTTCCTTCCCTGAGTCAACTTATCGAAGTAGGGAGTCCCGCATCCAGCGAACGGTCTCAACCAAGGAACGCCGTAGCTGCTCCTCTGGGCCTGGGGCTGCCGGCCGTGCCAAAGAAGGAACAGGACTTGCATGGCAGTAAGAACCCAAGCCGCCGTCCTCTAGGAGGCACGGTGCCTTCAGTCAGGAGGTCCTGGATGGAATGCGAAGACGAGGGTTACTCTGAGCGCAGCTCCGATTGGGGCAACGCGTAAGACCTCCGCGCCATGTGGCATGTGCCAGAACGGTGTTCGTGAACGTGTGCGAGTGCTGAGGAAACCAAGCTGCTCCAAAGAGAGGGCAGTGCGTTTCCCTACGCTCGGCGTGCGCAGAGGGGCTCTAAAGGGCCACGGGCCCGGATGTTGCTTAGCAGACCCAGGTGCGCCTGGGGTTACTCAGTGTTCCTGCGGGAACAGGGTGCCCCGGCTAGCCTCCCAGGTGTCCAGAAAGCTGTGCTGCCGTTCAAGGTATGCAGGGCAGAGGCCACCGCCTCCTGGAAGCTGCAGCACGCCTCCGCTTCTGCACGGCAAATCAGGGCCTTACTTCCAGGCACGGGTTCACGCTGGGTGTGCCGGGAGCCACACAGCCTGCTAAGAGGCTGACTCTCTCCTCCAGCGGAGTGACTTCAGGTACGAGGGCGGGCCTCGCAGTGTTCCAAGCACAGCGTTCTCTCATGGCAGCTCACACAAAGGGCCATGACAGAGTCTTCCTGGGCACTTGGCACTCACCAGCCATGCTGTCCTGAGGGCGTTCGAGGGCTCCGGAGATGTAGCGCTCCTCAAGGAACGCGCAGGGTGTGGTTGCCCAGCACCCGGCACGCTCAGGGGTCCTCCGAGGGAATCAACCAGTGGACCTCGACGTTGCTCAGCCGGCCCACAGGTGTCTGTCTGGAGGCACTCAGTGACCTTGGAGGGAAAATGATGCACACCCGTGGGGCCTAGGAGTCCCCGGACGTGTACTTCCTTTAAAGCAAAGCGACTAAGAACTCCTGGAAAGAGCTGCATGCCTCCCTTTCTGCACGGCTACTCAGGGCCTAACCTGGAGGCGAGTTCTCACGTTGAGGTTCCCTTTAGCTCTAGAGCCTGTCATGCGGACCGCCACCGCGGCCACGGAAGCCCCTGGTTGAGAGAGAGCAAACTCACAATTTTCCCCGAAGCATTCTTCCAGGGCTCACTGGCCTGTCGGGAGCCGGGAATGTCAGGGAGCTTCAGGGCAGGCATGAATGCCGCCCTCCAAATGGGAAAGCAGGGCTAGTTCCAGCAGGCCCCCGTTTTCATGGGCACACTCAGCGTACATCCCCGTGGTTTCTAAGGCGTCCCAAGAGACACCCGGTTGCCCTGTGTTTCCTTCCCTGAGTCAACTTATCGAAGTAGGGAGTCCCGCATCCAGCGAACGGTCTCAACCAAGGAACGCCGTAGCTGCTCCTCTGGGCCTGGGGCTGCCGGCGGTGCCAAAGAAGGAACAGGACTTGCATGGCAGTAAGAACCCAAGCCGCCGTCCTCTAGGAGGCACGGTGCCTTCAGTCAGGAGGTCCTGGATGGAATGCGAAGACGAGGGTTACTCTGAGCGCAGCTCCGATTGGGGCAACGCGTAAGACCTCCGCGCCATGTGGCATGTGCCAGAACGGTGTTCGTGAACGTGTGCGAGTGCTGAGGAAACCAAGCTGCTCCAAAAGAGAGGGCAGTGCGTTTCCCTACGCTCGGCGTGCGCAGAGGGGCTCTAAAGGGCCACGGGCCCGGATGTTGCTTAGCAGACCCAGGTGCGCCTGGGGTTACTCAGTGTTCCTGCCGGGAACAGGGTGCCCCGGCTAGCCTCCCAGGTGTCCAGAAAGCTGTGCTGCCGTTCAAGGTATGCAGGGCAGAGGCCACCGCCTCCTGGAAGCTGCAGCACGCCTCGCTTCTGCACGGCAAATCAGGGCCTTACTTCCAGGCACGGGTTCACGCTGGGTGTGCCGGGAGCCACACAGCGTGCTAAGAGGCTGACTCTCTCCTCCAGCGGAGTGACTTCAGGTACGAGGGCGGGCCTCGCAGTGTTCCAAGCACAGCGTTCTCTCATGGCAGCTCACACAAAGGGCCATGACAGAGTCTTCCTGGGCACTTGGCACTCACCAGCCATGCTGTCCTGAGGGCGTTCGAGGGCTCCGGAGATGTAGCGCTCCTCAAGGAACGCGCAGGGTGTGGTTGCCCAGCACCCGGCACGCTCAGGGGTCCTCCGAGGGAATCAACCAATGGACCTCGACGTTGCTCAGCCGGCCCACAGGTGTCTGTCTGGAGGCACTCAGTGACCTTGGAGGGAAAATGATGCACACCCGTGGGGCCTAGGAGTCCCCGGACGTGTACTTCCTTTAAAGCAAAGCGACTAAGAACTCCTGGAAAGAGCTGCATGCCTCCCTTTCTGCACGGCTACTCAGGGCCTAACCTGGAGGCGAGTTCTCACGTTGAGGTTCCCTTTAGCTCTAGAGCCTGTCATGCGGACCGCCACCGCGGCCACGGAAGCCCCTGGTTGAGAGAGAGCAAACTCACAATTTTCCCCGAAGCATTCTTCCAGGGCTCACTGGCCTGTCGGGAGCCGGGAATGTCAGGGAGCTTCAGGGCAGGCATGAATGCCGCCCTCCAAATGGGAAAGCAGGGCTAGTTCCAGCAGGCCCCCGTTTTCATGGGCACACTCAGCGTACATCCCCGTGGTTTCTAAGGCGTCCCAAGAGACACCGGTTGCCCTGTGTTTCCTTCCCTGAGTCAACTTATCGAAGTAGGGAGTCCCGCATCCAGCGAACGGTCTCAACCAAGGAACGCCGTAGCTGCTCCTCTGGGCCTGGGGCTGCCGGCGGTGCCAAAGAAGGAACAGGACTTGCATGGCAGTAAGAACCCAAGCCGCCGTCCTCTAGGAGGCACGGTGCCTTCAGTCAGGAGGTCCTGGATGGAATGCGAAGACGAGGGTTACTCTGAGCGCAGCTCCGATTGGGGCAACGCGTAAGACCTCCGCGCCATGTGGCATGTGCCAGAACGGTGTTCGTGAACGTGTGCGAGTGCTGAGGAAACCAAGCTGCTCCAAAAGAGAGGGCAGTGCGTTTCCCTACGCTCGGCGTGCG
>NW_027207969.1:0-39464 GCF_963455315.2 Globicephala melas | reverse complement strand
TAAGCTGCGCCTCAAGAGGCAGCCCGCGACCCCGCCGGCATCTACTGCCAAACCAGCCTACAAGGGCCCGATCTCGCCGCGATCGCGGAAGCTAAGCAGGGTCGGGCCTGGTTAGAACTTGGATGGGAGACCTCTAGGGAAGACCGGGTGCTCTAGGCTTTTTGCCTCCCGCTCCGCCGTCTCCTTTTGGCGCCCGCGGCGTTCGCGGCTATCTCCGCCCCCCGCCGGGTACAGCTGCAAGCCCCACCTCCTCAGGCCCCTCCCACCACAGCAAGCGTCTTATGAGGCGCTCCCCGACTGCCTGACCGGCCAGGCGGCCAGAAGGCGTCCCTGGAAGGCAGAGGCACACCAGAAGCTCCAGGGGTTGCCTGACGGAAACCAGACGTGGCCGCGGACCCGGGGGCCGTCCGTGCGGCCCGCGAGCCCCTCGACCTGCACCTGGCCGCCCCCACTGGAGCCCAGCCCCGGCGCCGCCACCTGTCTGCCGGCTGGCTCTCCACAGCTCCATACGGAAAAAGCCGCCCCTCCGCCGTTTCGCCATGGCCGGGGGCGGGAGCGGGATCGAGGGCCCAGGCCGCTTCCCCGGGCCTGCCGGCCACCTGGGGCGGGGTCCTGAGCTCGGACGGTGGCGTGGGGGCAAGGGTGGCGTTGCTGGGTCTAAGGGGCTTTACCAACACAATGCTGGCTCCCACTGGCTTCGGGCCACCTGCTGTCGGGCAGGAGGGCCGGCCCGGTCTGCGGTTGGGCTTCGCCTAACGCAGCGTGGGCCGGCTACTACTATTGCTCTTGCTGATTCTTCTACTTCTATTTCTGGCCCTCTGCAGGTCAAATATGCTGCCACTATTACTGCTGCTGATGCCACTTCTACTGCTGTTTCTACCACTACTACTACTACTACTAGGCCAGTGCATGGCAAATACTACTACTATTACCACCACTGCTGCCATTACTACTACTGCTGCTACTACTACTGCTGCTGCTACTTGTACAGGTGCTGCTGCTACTACTACTACTAATAGCCCAGTGCATGGCAAATATTAACACTACTACTACTGCTGCTGCTTCTACTATTGCTACTACTACTGCTACTACTAGTAGTCCAGTGCATGGCAAATTCTACTACTATTACTACAACAGCTACTGCTGCTAATAGTAATGTTACTACTACTGCTAATGCTAGTAATCTAGTATATGGCAAATACTACTACTATTACTACTAGTGCTGCTGCTGCTACTTCCGCTACTACAACTATCAATACTACTAGCCCAGTGCGTGGCAAATATACTACTATTATTGCTGTGCCTGCTACTTCTACTACTATTCCTGGCCCACTGCAAGTCAAATATGCTGCTCCAATTACTCCTGCTGCTGCCACTTCTACTGCTATTGCTACCACTATTACTACTACTACTAGCCCAGTGCATGGCAAATACTACTACTATTACTACTACTGCTGCTGCTTGTACAAATGCTACTACTACTGCTACTACTAGTAGTCCAGTGCATTGAAAATACTACTACTCCTCCTCCTGATGCTGCTACTACTTCTACTACTAGTATCAATACTACTAGCCCTGTGTATGGCAAATCTACTACTACTACTGCTATGGCTGCTACTTCTATTATCACTACTGGCCCACTGCAGGACAAATCTGCTGGTACTATTACTGCTGCTGATGCCACTTCTATTGCTGATGCTAACTCTACTACTACTGCTACTACTAGCAGTCCACTGCATGGCAAATCTACTACTACTACTTCAATTGCTGCTACTGCTACTACTACTACTGGCCCTCTGCAGGGAATATACGGTGCTACTACTCCTGCTGCTGCAGCCACTTCTCCTGCTGCTACTACCACTACTATTACTACTAGCCCAGTGCATGGCAAATACTACTTCTATTACCACTACTGCTGCTACTTCTACTGCTGCTGCTAGCTCCGTTCCCCGGCCTAGGCGGGCGGCGGGGCCCTGCCGGGACGGGCGGGCCGCTGGGCTGGCGGTAAGGCCCAAGCGCCCGCTAAGCTGCGCCTCAAGAGGCAGCCCGCGACCCCACCGGCATCTACTGCCAAACCAGCCTACAAGGGCCCGATCTCGCCGCGATCGCGGAAGCTAAGCAGGGTCGGGCCTGGTTAGAACTTGGATGGGAGACCTCTAGGGAAGACCGGGTGCTCTAGGCTTTTTGCCTCCCGCTCCGCCTTCTCCTTTTGGCGCTCGCGGCGTTCGCGGCTATCTCCGCCCCCGCCCGGCACAGCTGCAAGCCCCACCTCCTCAGGTCTCTCCCACCACAGCCAGCGTCTGATGGGGCGCTCCCCGCCTGCCTGAGCGGCCAGGCGGCCAGAAGGCGTCCCTGGAAGGCAGAGGCGCGCCAGACGCTCCGGGGGTGGCCTGACGGGAACCAGACGTGGCCGCGGACCCGGGGGCCGTCCGTGCGCCCCTTGAGCCCCTCGACCTGCACCTGGCCGCCCCCACTGCAGCCCAGCCCCGTCGCCGCCACCTGTCTGCCGGGCTGGCTCTCCACAGCTCCATACGGAAAAAGCCGCCCCTCCGCCGTTTCGCCATGGCCCGAGGCGGGAGCGGGATCGAGGGCCCAGGCCGCTTCCCCGGGCCTGCCGGCCACCTGGGGCGGGGTCCTGAGCTCGGACGGTGGCGTGGGGGCGAGGGTGGCGTTGCTGGGTCTTAGGGGCCGTGCCAACTCAATGGTGGCTCCCAGTGGCTTCGGGCCAGCTTCTGTCGGGCAGGAGGGCCGGCCCGGTCTGCGTCTGAGCTGCGCCTAGCGCATCGTGGGCGGGCAGGTGGGATGCCCAAGGGCCCGCGGTCCCCGGGCCCGGAAGCCTCCTGGGCCACATCCCCGTGAGCGTCCTGCGGGATCTGGGGCGGGGCGCCAAGCGCCGAAAAGTTTGCTGGCTCCCGCCCGCCCTGGGCTGGGTGGTCGCCAGCACCTCCGCCACCCCCAGGTGCCCGAGACCTCCGTTCCCCTGCCTAGGCGGGCGGCGGGGCCCTGCCGGGACGGGCGGGCCGCTGGGCTGACGGTAAGGCCCAAGCGCCTGCTAAGCTGCGCCTCAAGAGGCAGCCCGCGACCCCGCCGGCATCCACTGCCGAAGCAGCCTAGAAGGGCCCGATCTCGCCGCGATCGCGGAAGCTAAGCAGGGTCGGGCCTGGTTAGAACTTGGATGGGAGACCTCTAGGGAAGACCGGGTGCTCTAGGCTTTTTGCCTCCCGCTCCGCCTTCTCCTTTTGGCGCTCGCGGCGTTCGCGGCTATCTCCGCCCCCGCCCGGCACAGCTGCAAGCCCCACCTCCTCAGGTCTCTCCCACCACAGCCAGCGTCTGATGGGGCGCTCCCCGCCTGCCTGAGCGGCCAGGCGGCCAGAAGGCGTCCCTGGAAGGCAGAGGCGCGCCAGACGCTCCGGGGGTGGCCTGACGGGAACCAGACGTGGCCGCGGACCCGGGGGCCGTCCGTGCGCCCCTTGAGCCCCTCGACCTGCACCTGGCCGCCCCCACTGCAGCCCAGCCCCGGCGCCGCCACCTGTCTGCCGGGCTGGCTCTCCACAGCTCCATACGGAAAAAGCCGCCCCTCCGCCGTTTCGCCATGGCCCGAGGCGGGAGCGGGATCGAGGGCCCAGGCCGCTTCCCCGGGCCTGCCGGCCACCTGGGGCGGGGTCCTGAGCTCGGACGGTGGCGTGGGGGCGAGGGTGGCGTTGCTGGGTCTTAGGGGCCGTGCCAACTCAATGGTGGCTCCCAGTGGCTTCGGGCCAGCTTCTGTCGGGCAGGAGGGCCGGCCCGGTCTGCGTCTGAGCTGCGCCTAGCGCATCGTGGGCGGGCAGGTGGGATGCCCAAGGGCCCGCGGTCCCCGGGCCCGGAAGCCTCCTGGGCCACATCCCCGTGAGCGTCCTGCGGGATCTGGGGCGGGGCGCCAAGCGCCGAAAAGTTTGCTGGCTCCCGCCCGCCCTGGGCTGGGTGGTCGCCAGCACCTCCGCCACCCCCAGGTGCCCGAGACCTCCGTTCCCCTGCCTAGGCGGGCGGCGGGGCCCTGCCGGGACGGGCGGGCCGCTGGGCTGACGGTAAGGCCCAAGCGCCTGCTAAGCTGCGCCTCAAGAGGCAGCCCGCGACCCCGCCGGCATCCACTGCCGAAGCAGCCTAGAAGGGCCCGATCTCGCCGCGATCGCGGAAGCTAAGCAGGGTCGGGCCTGGTTAGAACTTGGATGGGAGACCTCTAGGGAAGACCGGGTGCTCTAGGCTTTTTGCCTCCCGCTCCGCCTTCTCCTTTTGGCGCTCGCGGCGTTCGCGGCTATCTCCGCCCCCGCCCGGCACAGCTGCAAGCCCCACCTCCTCAGGTCTCTCCCACCACAGCCAGCGTCTGACGGGGCGCTCCCCGCCTGCCTGAGCGGCCAGGCGGCCAGAAGGCGTCCCTGGAAGGCAGAGGCGCGCCAGACGCTCCGGGGGTGGCCTGACGGGAACCAGACGTGGCCGCGGACCCGGGGGCCGTCCGTGCGCCCCTTGAGCCCCTCGACCTGCACCTGGCCGCCCCCACTGCAGCCCAGCCCCGTCGCCGCCACCTGTCTGCCGGGCTGGCTCTCCACAGCTCCATACGGAAAAAGCCGCCCCTCCGCCGTTTCGCCATGGCCCGAGGCGGGAGCGGGATCGAGGGCCCAGGCCGCTTCCCCGGGCCTGCCGGCCACCTGGGGCGGGGTCCTGAGCTCGGACGGTGGCGTGGGGGCGAGGGTGGCGTTGCTGGGTCTTAGGGGCCGTGCCAACTCAATGGTGGCTCCCAGTGGCTTCGGGCCAGCTTCTGTCGGGCAGGAGGGCCGGCCCGGTCTGCGTCTGAGCTGCGCCTAGCGCATCGTGGGCGGGCAGGTGGGATGCCCAAGGGCCCGCGGTCCCCGGGCCCGGAAGCCTCCTGGGCCACATCCCCGTGAGCGTCCTGCGGGATCTGGGGCGGGGCGCCAAGCGCCGAAAAGTTTGCTGGCTCCCGCCCGCCCTGGGCTGGGTGGTCGCCAGCACCTCCGCCACCCCCAGGTGCCCGAGACCTCCGTTCCCCTGCCTAGGCGGGTGGCGGGGCCCTGCCGGGACGGGCGGGCCGCTGGGCTGACGGTAAGGCCCAAGCGCCTGCTAAGCTGCGCCTCAAGAGGCAGCCCGCGACCCCGCCGGCATCCACTGCCGAAGCAGCCTAGAAGGGCCCGATCTCGCCGCGATCGCGGAAGCTAAGCAGGGTCGGGCCTGGTTAGAACTTGGATGGGAGACCTCTAGGGAAGACCGGGTGCTCTAGGCTTTTTGCCTCCCGCTCCGCCTTCTCCTTTTGGCGCTCGCGGCGTTCGCGGCTATCTCCGCCCCCGCCCGGCACAGCTGCAAGCCCCACCTCCTCAGGTCTCTCCCACCACAGCCAGCGTCTGATGGGGCGCTCCCCGCCTGCCTGAGCGGCCAGGCGGCCAGAAGGCGTCCCTGGAAGGCAGAGGCGCGCCAGACGCTCCGGGGGTGGCCTGACGGGAACCAGACGTGGCCGCGGACCCGGGGGCCGTCCGTGCGCCCCTTGAGCCCCTCGACCTGCACCTGGCCGCCCCCACTGCAGCCCAGCCCCGTCGCCGCCACCTGTCTGCCGGGCTGGCTCTCCACAGCTCCATACGGAAAAAGCCGCCCCTCCGCCGTTTCGCCATGGCCCGAGGCGGGAGCGGGATCGAGGGCCCAGGCCGCTTCCCCGGGCCTGCCGGCCACCTGGGGCGGGGTCCTGAGCTCGGACGGTGGCGTGGGGGCGAGGGTGGCGTTGCTGGGTCTTAGGGGCCGTGCCAACTCAATGGTGGCTCCCAGTGGCTTCGGGCCAGCTTCTGTCGGGCAGGAGGGCCGGCCCGGTCTGCGTCTGAGCTGCGCCTAGCGCATCGTGGGCGGGCAGGTGGGATGCCCAAGGGCCCGCGGTCCCCGGGCCCGGAAGCCTCCTGGGCCACATCCCCGTGAGCGTCCTGCGGGATCTGGGGCGGGGCGCCAAGCGCCGAAAAGTTTGATGGCTCCCGCCCGCCCTGGGCTGGGTGGTCGCCAGCACCTCCGCCACCCCCAGGTGCCCGAGACCTCCGTTCCCCTGCCTAGGCGGGCGGCGGGGCCCTGCCGGGACGGGCGGGCCGCTGGGCTGACGGTAAGGCCCAAGCGCCTGCTAAGCTGCGCCTCAAGAGGCAGCCCGCGACCCCGCCGGCATCCACTGCCGAAGCAGCCTAGAAGGGCCCGATCTCGCCGCGATCGCGGAAGCTAAGCAGGGTCGGGCCTGGTTAGAACTTGGATGGGAGACCTCTAGGGAAGACCGGGTGCTCTAGGCTTTTTGCCTCCCGCTCCGCCTTCTCCTTTTGGCGCTCGCGGCGTTCGCGGCTATCTCCGCCCCCGCCCGGCACAGCTGCAAGCCCCACCTCCTCAGGTCTCTCCCACCACAGCCAGCGTCTGATGGGGCGCTCCCCGCCTGCCTGAGCGGCCAGGCGGCCAGAAGGCGTCCCTGGAAGGCAGAGGCGCGCCAGACGCTCCGGGGGTGGCCTGACGGGAACCAGACGTGGCCGCGGACCCGGGGGCCGTCCGTGCGCCCCTTGAGCCCCTCGACCTGCACCTGGCCGCCCCCACTGCAGCCCAGCCCCGGCGCCGCCACCTGTCTGCCGGGCTGGCTCTCCACAGCTCCATACGGAAAAAGCCGCCCCTCCGCCGTTTCGCCATGGCCCGAGGCGGGAGCGGGATCGAGGGCCCAGGCCGCTTCCCCGGGCCTGCCGGCCACCTGGGGCGGGGTCCTGAGCTCGGACGGTGGCGTGGGGGCGAGGGTGGCGTTGCTGGGTCTTAGGGGCCGTGCCAACTCAATGGTGGCTCCCAGTGGCTTCGGGCCAGCTTCTGTCGGGCAGGAGGGCCGGCCCGGTCTGCGTCTGAGCTGCGCCTAGCGCATCGTGGGCGGGCAGGTGGGATGCCCAAGGGCCCGCGGTCCCCGGGCCCGGAAGCCTCCTGGGCCACATCCCCGTGAGCGTCCTGCGGGATCTGGGGCGGGGCGCCAAGCGCCGAAAAGTTTGCTGGCTCCCGCCCGCCCTGGGCTGGGTGGTCGCCAGCACCTCCGCCACCCCCAGGTGCCCGAGACCTCCGTTCCCCTGCCTAGGCGGGCGGCGGGGCCCTGCCGGGACGGGCGGGCCGCTGGGCTGACGGTAAGGCCCAAGCGCCTGCTAAGCTGCGCCTCAAGAGGCAGCCCGCGACCCCGCCGGCATCCACTGCCGAAGCAGCCTAGAAGGGCCCGATCTCGCCGCGATCGCGGAAGCTAAGCAGGGTCGGGCCTGGTTAGAACTTGGATGGGAGACCTCTAGGGAAGACCGGGTGCTCTAGGCTTTTTGCCTCCCGCTCCGCCTTCTCCTTTTGGCGCTCGCGGCGTTCGCGGCTATCTCCGCCCCCGCCCGGCACAGCTGCAAGCCCCACCTCCTCAGGTCTCTCCCACCACAGCCAGCGTCTGACGGGGCGCTCCCCGCCTGCCTGAGCGGCCAGGCGGCCAGAAGGCGTCCCTGGAAGGCAGAGGCGCGCCAGACGCTCCGGGGGTGGCCTGACGGGAACCAGACGTGGCCGCGGACCCGGGGGCCGTCCGTGCGCCCCTTGAGCCCCTCGACCTGCACCTGGCCGCCCCCACTGCAGCCCAGCCCCGTCGCCGCCACCTGTCTGCCGGGCTGGCTCTCCACAGCTCCATACGGAAAAAGCCGCCCCTCCGCCGTTTCGCCATGGCCCGAGGCGGGAGCGGGATCGAGGGCCCAGGCCGCTTCCCCGGGCCTGCCGGCCACCTGGGGCGGGGTCCTGAGCTCGGACGGTGGCGTGGGGGCGAGGGTGGCGTTGCTGGGTCTTAGGGGCCGTGCCAACTCAATGGTGGCTCCCAGTGGCTTCGGGCCAGCTTCTGTCGGGCAGGAGGGCCGGCCCGGTCTGCGTCTGAGCTGCGCCTAGCGCATCGTGGGCGGGCAGGTGGGATGCCCAAGGGCCCGCGGTCCCCGGGCCCGGAAGCCTCCTGGGCCACATCCCCGTGAGCGTCCTGCGGGATCTGGGGCGGGGCGCCAAGCGCCGAAAAGTTTGCTGGCTCCCGCCCGCCCTGGGCTGGGTGGTCGCCAGCACCTCCGCCACCCCCAGGTGCCCGAGACCTCCGTTCCCCTGCCTAGGCGGGCGGCGGGGCCCTGCCGGGACGGGCGGGCCGCTGGGCTGACGGTAAGGCCCAAGCGCCTGCTAAGCTGCGCCTCAAGAGGCAGCCCGCGACCCCGCCGGCATCCACTGCCGAAGCAGCCTAGAAGGGCCCGATCTCGCCGCGATCGCGGAAGCTAAGCAGGGTCGGGCCTGGTTAGAACTTGGATGGGAGACCTCTAGGGAAGACCGGGTGCTCTAGGCTTTTTGCCTCCCGCTCCGCCTTCTCCTTTTGGCGCTCGCGGCGTTCGCGGCTATCTCCGCCCCCGCCCGGCACAGCTGCAAGCCCCACCTCCTCAGGTCTCTCCCACCACAGCCAGCGTCTGACGGGGCGCTCCCCGCCTGCCTGAGCGGCCAGGCGGCCAGAAGGCGTCCCTGGAAGGCAGAGGCGCGCCAGACGCTCCGGGGGTGGCCTGACGGGAACCAGACGTGGCCGCGGACCCGGGGGCCGTCCGTGCGCCCCTTGAGCCCCTCGACCTGCACCTGGCCGCCCCCACTGCAGCCCAGCCCCGTCGCCGCCACCTGTCTGCCGGGCTGGCTCTCCACAGCTCCATACGGAAAAAGCCGCCCCTCCGCCGTTTCGCCATGGCCCGAGGCGGGAGCGGGATCGAGGGCCCAGGCCGCTTCCCCGGGCCTGCCGGCCACCTGGGGCGGGGTCCTGAGCTCGGACGGTGGCGTGGGGGCGAGGGTGGCGTTGCTGGGTCTTAGGGGCCGTGCCAACTCAATGGTGGCTCCCAGTGGCTTCGGGCCAGCTTCTGTCGGGCAGGAGGGCCGGCCCGGTCTGCGTCTGAGCTGCGCCTAGCGCATCGTGGGCGGGCAGGTGGGATGCCCAAGGGCCCGCGGTCCCCGGGCCCGGAAGCCTCCTGGGCCACATCCCCGTGAGCGTCCTGCGGGATCTGGGGCGGGGCGCCAAGCGCCGAAAAGTTTGATGGCTCCCGCCCGCCCTGGGCTGGGTGGTCGCCAGCACCTCCGCCACCCCCAGGTGCCCGAGACCTCCGTTCCCCTGCCTAGGCGGGCGGCGGGGCCCTGCCGGGACGGGCGGGCCGCTGGGCTGACGGTAAGGCCCAAGCGCCTGCTAAGCTGCGCCTCAAGAGGCAGCCCGCGACCCCGCCGGCATCCACTGCCGAAGCAGCCTAGAAGGGCCCGATCTCGCCGCGATCGCGGAAGCTAAGCAGGGTCGGGCCTGGTTAGAACTTGGATGGGAGACCTCTAGGGAAGACCGGGTGCTCTAGGCTTTTTGCCTCCCGCTCCGCCTTCTCCTTTTGGCGCTCGCGGCGTTCGCGGCTATCTCCGCCCCCGCCCGGCACAGCTGCAAGCCCCACCTCCTCAGGTCTCTCCCACCACAGCCAGCGTCTGACGGGGCGCTCCCCGCCTGCCTGAGCGGCCAGGCGGCCAGAAGGCGTCCCTGGAAGGCAGAGGCGCGCCAGACGCTCCGGGGGTGGCCTGACGGGAACCAGACGTGGCCGCGGACCCGGGGGCCGTCCGTGCGCCCCTTGAGCCCCTCGACCTGCACCTGGCCGCCCCCACTGCAGCCCAGCCCCGGCGCCGCCACCTGTCTGCCGGGCTGGCTCTCCACAGCTCCATACGGAAAAAGCCGCCCCTCCGCCGTTTCGCCATGGCCCGAGGCGGGAGCGGGATCGAGGGCCCAGGCCGCTTCCCCGGGCCTGCCGGCCACCTGGGGCGGGGTCCTGAGCTCGGACGGTGGCGTGGGGGCGAGGGTGGCGTTGCTGGGTCTTAGGGGCCGTGCCAACTCAATGGTGGCTCCCAGTGGCTTCGGGCCAGCTTCTGTCGGGCAGGAGGGCCGGCCCGGTCTGCGTCTGAGCTGCGCCTAGCGCATCGTGGGCGGGCAGGTGGGATGCCCAAGGGCCCGCGGTCCCCGGGCCCGGAAGCCTCCTGGGCCACATCCCCGTGAGCGTCCTGCGGGATCTGGGGCGGGGCGCCAAGCGCCGAAAAGTTTGCTGGCTCCCGCCCGCCCTGGGCTGGGTGGTCGCCAGCACCTCCGCCACCCCCAGGTGCCCGAGACCTCCGTTCCCCTGCCTAGGCGGGCGGCGGGGCCCTGCCGGGACGGGCGGGCCGCTGGGCTGACGGTAAGGCCCAAGCGCCTGCTAAGCTGCGCCTCAAGAGGCAGCCCGCGACCCCGCCGGCATCCACTGCCGAAGCAGCCTAGAAGGGCCCGATCTCGCCGCGATCGCGGAAGCTAAGCAGGGTCGGGCCTGGTTAGAACTTGGATGGGAGACCTCTAGGGAAGACCGGGTGCTCTAGGCTTTTTGCCTCCCGCTCCGCCTTCTCCTTTTGGCGCTCGCGGCGTTCGCGGCTATCTCCGCCCCCGCCCGGCACAGCTGCAAGCCCCACCTCCTCAGGTCTCTCCCACCACAGCCAGCGTCTGACGGGGCGCTCCCCGCCTGCCTGAGCGGCCAGGCGGCCAGAAGGCGTCCCTGGAAGGCAGAGGCGCGCCAGACGCTCCGGGGGTGGCCTGACGGGAACCAGACGTGGCCGCGGACCCGGGGGCCGTCCGTGCGCCCCTTGAGCCCCTCGACCTGCACCTGGCCGCCCCCACTGCAGCCCAGCCCCGTCGCCGCCACCTGTCTGCCGGGCTGGCTCTCCACAGCTCCATACGGAAAAAGCCGCCCCTCCGCCGTTTCGCCATGGCCCGAGGCGGGAGCGGGATCGAGGGCCCAGGCCGCTTCCCCGGGCCTGCCGGCCACCTGGGGCGGGGTCCTGAGCTCGGACGGTGGCGTGGGGGCGAGGGTGGCGTTGCTGGGTCTTAGGGGCCGTGCCAACTCAATGGTGGCTCCCAGTGGCTTCGGGCCAGCTTCTGTCGGGCAGGAGGGCCGGCCCGGTCTGCGTCTGAGCTGCGCCTAGCGCATCGTGGGCGGGCAGGTGGGATGCCCAAGGGCCCGCGGTCCCCGGGCCCGGAAGCCTCCTGGGCCACATCCCCGTGAGCGTCCTGCGGGATCTGGGGCGGGGCGCCAAGCGCCGAAAAGTTTGCTGGCTCCCGCCCGCCCTGGGCTGGGTGGTCGCCAGCACCTCCGCCACCCCCAGGTGCCCGAGACCTCCGTTCCCCTGCCTAGGCGGGCGGCGGGGCCCTGCCGGGACGGGCGGGCCGCTGGGCTGACGGTAAGGCCCAAGCGCCTGCTAAGCTGCGCCTCAAGAGGCAGCCCGCGACCCCGCCGGCATCCACTGCCGAAGCAGCCTAGAAGGGCCCGATCTCGCCGCGATCGCGGAAGCTAAGCAGGGTCGGGCCTGGTTAGAACTTGGATGGGAGACCTCTAGGGAAGACCGGGTGCTCTAGGCTTTTTGCCTCCCGCTCCGCCTTCTCCTTTTGGCGCTCGCGGCGTTCGCGGCTATCTCCGCCCCCGCCCGGCACAGCTGCAAGCCCCACCTCCTCAGGTCTCTCCCACCACAGCCAGCGTCTGACGGGGCGCTCCCCGCCTGCCTGAGCGGCCAGGCGGCCAGAAGGCGTCCCTGGAAGGCAGAGGCGCGCCAGACGCTCCGGGGGTGGCCTGACGGGAACCAGACGTGGCCGCGGACCCGGGGGCCGTCCGTGCGCCCCTTGAGCCCCTCGACCTGCACCTGGCCGCCCCCACTGCAGCCCAGCCCCGTCGCCGCCACCTGTCTGCCGGGCTGGCTCTCCACAGCTCCATACGGAAAAAGCCGCCCCTCCGCCGTTTCGCCATGGCCCGAGGCGGGAGCGGGATCGAGGGCCCAGGCCGCTTCCCCGGGCCTGCCGGCCACCTGGGGCGGGGTCCTGAGCTCGGACGGTGGCGTGGGGGCGAGGGTGGCGTTGCTGGGTCTTAGGGGCCGTGCCAACTCAATGGTGGCTCCCAGTGGCTTCGGGCCAGCTTCTGTCGGGCAGGAGGGCCGGCCCGGTCTGCGTCTGAGCTGCGCCTAGCGCATCGTGGGCGGGCAGGTGGGATGCCCAAGGGCCCGCGGTCCCCGGGCCCGGAAGCCTCCTGGGCCACATCCCCGTGAGCGTCCTGCGGGATCTGGGGCGGGGCGCCAAGCGCCGAAAAGTTTGCTGGCTCCCGCCCGCCCTGGGCTGGGTGGTCGCCAGCACCTCCGCCACCCCCAGGTGCCCGAGACCTCCGTTCCCCTGCCTAGGCGGGCGGCGGGGCCCTGCCGGGACGGGCGGGCCGCTGGGCTGACGGTAAGGCCCAAGCGCCTGCTAAGCTGCGCCTCAAGAGGCAGCCCGCGACCCCGCCGGCATCCACTGCCGAAGCAGCCTAGAAGGGCCCGATCTCGCCGCGATCGCGGAAGCTAAGCAGGGTCGGGCCTGGTTAGAACTTGGATGGGAGACCTCTAGGGAAGACCGGGTGCTCTAGGCTTTTTGCCTCCCGCTCCGCCTTCTCCTTTTGGCGCTCGCGGCGTTCGCGGCTATCTCCGCCCCCGCCCGGCACAGCTGCAAGCCCCACCTCCTCAGGTCTCTCCCACCACAGCCAGCGTCTGACGGGGCGCTCCCCGCCTGCCTGAGCGGCCAGGCGGCCAGAAGGCGTCCCTGGAAGGCAGAGGCGCGCCAGACGCTCCGGGGGTGGCCTGACGGGAACCAGACGTGGCCGCGGACCCGGGGGCCGTCCGTGCGCCCCTTGAGCCCCTCGACCTGCACCTGGCCGCCCCCACTGCAGCCCAGCCCCGTCGCCGCCACCTGTCTGCCGGGCTGGCTCTCCACAGCTCCATACGGAAAAAGCCGCCCCTCCGCCGTTTCGCCATGGCCCGAGGCGGGAGCGGGATCGAGGGCCCAGGCCGCTTCCCCGGGCCTGCCGGCCACCTGGGGCGGGGTCCTGAGCTCGGACGGTGGCGTGGGGGCGAGGGTGGCGTTGCTGGGTCTTAGGGGCCGTGCCAACTCAATGGTGGCTCCCAGTGGCTTCGGGCCAGCTTCTGTCGGGCAGGAGGGCCGGCCCGGTCTGCGTCTGAGCTGCGCCTAGCGCATCGTGGGCGGGCAGGTGGGATGCCCAAGGGCCCGCGGTCCCCGGGCCCGGAAGCCTCCTGGGCCACATCCCCGTGAGCGTCCTGCGGGATCTGGGGCGGGGCGCCAAGCGCCGAAAAGTTTGCTGGCTCCCGCCCGCCCTGGGCTGGGTGGTCGCCAGCACCTCTGCCACCCCCAGGTGCCCGAGACCTCCGTTCCCCTGCCTAGGCGGGCGGCGGGGCCCTGCCGGGACGGGCGGGCCGCTGGGCTGACGGTAAGGCCCAAGCGCCTGCTAAGCTGCGCCTCAAGAGGCAGCCCGCGACCCCGCCGGCATCCACTGCCGAAGCAGCCTAGAAGGGCCCGATCTCGCCGCGATCGCGGAAGCTAAGCAGGGTCGGGCCTGGTTAGAACTTGGATGGGAGACCTCTAGGGAAGACCGGGTGCTCTAGGCTTTTTGCCTCCCGCTCCGCCTTCTCCTTTTGGCGCTCGCGGCGTTCGCGGCTATCTCCGCCCCCGCCCGGCACAGCTGCAAGCCCCACCTCCTCAGGTCTCTCCCACCACAGCCAGCGTCTGATGGGGCGCTCCCCGCCTGCCTGAGCGGCCAGGCGGCCAGAAGGCGTCCCTGGAAGGCAGAGGCGCGCCAGACGCTCCGGGGGTGGCCTGACGGGAACCAGACGTGGCCGCGGACCCGGGGGCCGTCCGTGCGCCCCTTGAGCCCCTCGACCTGCACCTGGCCGCCCCCACTGCAGCCCAGCCCCGGCGCCGCCACCTGTCTGCCGGGCTGGCTCTCCACAGCTCCATACGGAAAAAGCCGCCCCTCCGCCGTTTCGCCATGGCCCGAGGCGGGAGCGGGATCGAGGGCCCAGGCCGCTTCCCCGGGCCTGCCGGCCACCTGGGGCGGGGTCCTGAGCTCGGACGGTGGCGTGGGGGCGAGGGTGGCGTTGCTGGGTCTTAGGGGCCGTGCCAACTCAATGGTGGCTCCCAGTGGCTTCGGGCCAGCTTCTGTCGGGCAGGAGGGCCGGCCCGGTCTGCGTCTGAGCTGCGCCTAGCGCATCGTGGGCGGGCAGGTGGGATGCCCAAGGGCCCGCGGTCCCCGGGCCCGGAAGCCTCCTGGGCCACATCCCCGTGAGCGTCCTGCGGGATCTGGGGCGGGGCGCCAAGCGCCGAAAAGTTTGCTGGCTCCCGCCCGCCCTGGGCTGGGTGGTCGCCAGCACCTCCGCCACCCCCAGGTGCCCGAGACCTCCGTTCCCCTGCCTAGGCGGGCGGCGGGGCCCTGCCGGGACGGGCGGGCCGCTGGGCTGACGGTAAGGCCCAAGCGCCTGCTAAGCTGCGCCTCAAGAGGCAGCCCGCGACCCCGCCGGCATCCACTGCCGAAGCAGCCTAGAAGGGCCCGATCTCGCCGCGATCGCGGAAGCTAAGCAGGGTCGGGCCTGGTTAGAACTTGGATGGGAGACCTCTAGGGAAGACCGGGTGCTCTAGGCTTTTTGCCTCCCGCTCCGCCTTCTCCTTTTGGCGCTCGCGGCGTTCGCGGCTATCTCCGCCCCCGCCCGGCACAGCTGCAAGCCCCACCTCCTCAGGTCTCTCCCACCACAGCCAGCGTCTGACGGGGCGCTCCCCGCCTGCCTGAGCGGCCAGGCGGCCAGAAGGCGTCCCTGGAAGGCAGAGGCGCGCCAGACGCTCCGGGGGTGGCCTGACGGGAACCAGACGTGGCCGCGGACCCGGGGGCCGTCCGTGCGCCCCTTGAGCCCCTCGACCTGCACCTGGCCGCCCCCACTGCAGCCCAGCCCCGTCGCCGCCACCTGTCTGCCGGGCTGGCTCTCCACAGCTCCATACGGAAAAAGCCGCCCCTCCGCCGTTTCGCCATGGCCCGAGGCGGGAGCGGGATCGAGGGCCCAGGCCGCTTCCCCGGGCCTGCCGGCCACCTGGGGCGGGGTCCTGAGCTCGGACGGTGGCGTGGGGGCGAGGGTGGCGTTGCTGGGTCTTAGGGGCCGTGCCAACTCAATGGTGGCTCCCAGTGGCTTCGGGCCAGCTTCTGTCGGGCAGGAGGGCCGGCCCGGTCTGCGTCTGAGCTGCGCCTAGCGCATCGTGGGCGGGCAGGTGGGATGCCCAAGGGCCCGCGGTCCCCGGGCCCGGAAGCCTCCTGGGCCACATCCCCGTGAGCGTCCTGCGGGATCTGGGGCGGGGCGCCAAGCGCCGAAAAGTTTGCTGGCTCCCGCCCGCCCTGGGCTGGGTGGTCGCCAGCACCTCCGCCACCCCCAGGTGCCCGAGACCTCCGTTCCCCTGCCTAGGCGGGCGGCGGGGCCCTGCCGGGACGGGCGGGCCGCTGGGCTGACGGTAAGGCCCAAGCGCCTGCTAAGCTGCGCCTCAAGAGGCAGCCCGCGACCCCGCCGGCATCCACTGCCGAAGCAGCCTAGAAGGGCCCGATCTCGCCGCGATCGCGGAAGCTAAGCAGGGTCGGGCCTGGTTAGAACTTGGATGGGAGACCTCTAGGGAAGACCGGGTGCTCTAGGCTTTTTGCCTCCCGCTCCGCCTTCTCCTTTTGGCGCTCGCGGCGTTCGCGGCTATCTCCGCCCCCGCCCGGCACAGCTGCAAGCCCCACCTCCTCAGGTCTCTCCCACCACAGCCAGCGTCTGACGGGGCGCTCCCCGCCTGCCTGAGCGGCCAGGCGGCCAGAAGGCGTCCCTGGAAGGCAGAGGCGCGCCAGACGCTCCGGGGGTGGCCTGACGGGAACCAGACGTGGCCGCGGACCCGGGGGCCGTCCGTGCGCCCCTTGAGCCCCTCGACCTGCACCTGGCCGCCCCCACTGCAGCCCAGCCCCGTCGCCGCCACCTGTCTGCCGGGCTGGCTCTCCACAGCTCCATACGGAAAAAGCCGCCCCTCCGCCGTTTCGCCATGGCCCGAGGCGGGAGCGGGATCGAGGGCCCAGGCCGCTTCCCCGGGCCTGCCGGCCACCTGGGGCGGGGTCCTGAGCTCGGACGGTGGCGTGGGGGCGAGGGTGGCGTTGCTGGGTCTTAGGGGCCGTGCCAACTCAATGGTGGCTCCCAGTGGCTTCGGGCCAGCTTCTGTCGGGCAGGAGGGCCGGCCCGGTCTGCGTCTGAGCTGCGCCTAGCGCATCGTGGGCGGGCAGGTGGGATGCCCAAGGGCCCGCGGTCCCCGGGCCCGGAAGCCTCCTGGGCCACATCCCCGTGAGCGTCCTGCGGGATCTGGGGCGGGGCGCCAAGCGCCGAAAAGTTTGCTGGCTCCCGCCCGCCCTGGGCTGGGTGGTCGCCAGCACCTCCGCCACCCCCAGGTGCCCGAGACCTCCGTTCCCCTGCCTAGGCGGGCGGCGGGGCCCTGCCGGGACGGGCGGGCCGCTGGGCTGACGGTAAGGCCCAAGCGCCTGCTAAGCTGCGCCTCAAGAGGCAGCCCGCGACCCCGCCGGCATCCACTGCCGAAGCAGCCTAGAAGGGCCCGATCTCGCCGCGATCGCGGAAGCTAAGCAGGGTCGGGCCTGGTTAGAACTTGGATGGGAGACCTCTAGGGAAGACCGGGTGCTCTAGGCTTTTTGCCTCCCGCTCCGCCTTCTCCTTTTGGCGCTCGCGGCGTTCGCGGCTATCTCCGCCCCCGCCCGGCACAGCTGCAAGCCCCACCTCCTCAGGTCTCTCCCACCACAGCCAGCGTCTGACGGGGCGCTCCCCGCCTGCCTGAGCGGCCAGGCGGCCAGAAGGCGTCCCTGGAAGGCAGAGGCGCGCCAGACGCTCCGGGGGTGGCCTGACGGGAACCAGACGTGGCCGCGGACCCGGGGGCCGTCCGTGCGCCCCTTGAGCCCCTCGACCTGCACCTGGCCGCCCCCACTGCAGCCCAGCCCCGGCGCCGCCACCTGTCTGCCGGGCTGGCTCTCCACAGCTCCATACGGAAAAAGCCGCCCCTCCGCCGTTTCGCCATGGCCCGAGGCGGGAGCGGGATCGAGGGCCCAGGCCGCTTCCCCGGGCCTGCCGGCCACCTGGGGCGGGGTCCTGAGCTCGGACGGTGGCGTGGGGGCGAGGGTGGCGTTGCTGGGTCTTAGGGGCCGTGCCAACTCAATGGTGGCTCCCAGTGGCTTCGGGCCAGCTTCTGTCGGGCAGGAGGGCCGGCCCGGTCTGCGTCTGAGCTGCGCCTAGCGCATCGTGGGCGGGCAGGTGGGATGCCCAAGGGCCCGCGGTCCCCGGGCCCGGAAGCCTCCTGGGCCACATCCCCGTGAGCGTCCTGCGGGATCTGGGGCGGGGCGCCAAGCGCCGAAAAGTTTGCTGGCTCCCGCCCGCCCTGGGCTGGGTGGTCGCCAGCACCTCCGCCACCCCCAGGTGCCCGAGACCTCCGTTCCCCTGCCTAGGCGGGCGGCGGGGCCCTGCCGGGACGGGCGGGCCGCTGGGCTGACGGTAAGGCCCAAGCGCCTGCTAAGCTGCGCCTCAAGAGGCAGCCCGCGACCCCGCCGGCATCCACTGCCGAAGCAGCCTAGAAGGGCCCGATCTCGCCGCGATCGCGGAAGCTAAGCAGGGTCGGGCCTGGTTAGAACTTGGATGGGAGACCTCTAGGGAAGACCGGGTGCTCTAGGCTTTTTGCCTCCCGCTCCGCCTTCTCCTTTTGGCGCTCGCGGCGTTCGCGGCTATCTCCGCCCCCGCCCGGCACAGCTGCAAGCCCCACCTCCTCAGGTCTCTCCCACCACAGCCAGCGTCTGACGGGGCGCTCCCCGCCTGCCTGAGCGGCCAGGCGGCCAGAAGGCGTCCCTGGAAGGCAGAGGCGCGCCAGACGCTCCGGGGGTGGCCTGACGGGAACCAGACGTGGCCGCGGACCCGGGGGCCGTCCGTGCGCCCCTTGAGCCCCTCGACCTGCACCTGGCCGCCCCCACTGCAGCCCAGCCCCGTCGCCGCCACCTGTCTGCCGGGCTGGCTCTCCACAGCTCCATACGGAAAAAGCCGCCCCTCCGCCGTTTCGCCATGGCCCGAGGCGGGAGCGGGATCGAGGGCCCAGGCCGCTTCCCCGGGCCTGCCGGCCACCTGGGGCGGGGTCCTGAGCTCGGACGGTGGCGTGGGGGCGAGGGTGGCGTTGCTGGGTCTTAGGGGCCGTGCCAACTCAATGGTGGCTCCCAGTGGCTTCGGGCCAGCTTCTGTCGGGCAGGAGGGCCGGCCCGGTCTGCGTCTGAGCTGCGCCTAGCGCATCGTGGGCGGGCAGGTGGGATGCCCAAGGGCCCGCGGTCCCCGGGCCCGGAAGCCTCCTGGGCCACATCCCCGTGAGCGTCCTGCGGGATCTGGGGCGGGGCGCCAAGCGCCGAAAAGTTTGCTGGCTCCCGCCCGCCCTGGGCTGGGTGGTCGCCAGCACCTCCGCCACCCCCAGGTGCCCGAGACCTCCGTTCCCCTGCCTAGGCGGGCGGCGGGGCCCTGCCGGGACGGGCGGGCCGCTGGGCTGACGGTAAGGCCCAAGCGCCTGCTAAGCTGCGCCTCAAGAGGCAGCCCGCGACCCCGCCGGCATCCACTGCCGAAGCAGCCTAGAAGGGCCCGATCTCGCCGCGATCGCGGAAGCTAAGCAGGGTCGGGCCTGGTTAGAACTTGGATGGGAGACCTCTAGGGAAGACCGGGTGCTCTAGGCTTTTTGCCTCCCGCTCCGCCTTCTCCTTTTGGCGCTCGCGGCGTTCGCGGCTATCTCCGCCCCCGCCCGGCACAGCTGCAAGCCCCACCTCCTCAGGTCTCTCCCACCACAGCCAGCGTCTGACGGGGCGCTCCCCGCCTGCCTGAGCGGCCAGGCGGCCAGAAGGCGTCCCTGGAAGGCAGAGGCGCGCCAGACGCTCCGGGGGTGGCCTGACGGGAACCAGACGTGGCCGCGGACCCGGGGGCCGTCCGTGCGCCCCTTGAGCCCCTCGACCTGCACCTGGCCGCCCCCACTGCAGCCCAGCCCCGTCGCCGCCACCTGTCTGCCGGGCTGGCTCTCCACAGCTCCATACGGAAAAAGCCGCCCCTCCGCCGTTTCGCCATGGCCCGAGGCGGGAGCGGGATCGAGGGCCCAGGCCGCTTCCCCGGGCCTGCCGGCCACCTGGGGCGGGGTCCTGAGCTCGGACGGTGGCGTGGGGGCGAGGGTGGCGTTGCTGGGTCTTAGGGGCCGTGCCAACTCAATGGTGGCTCCCAGTGGCTTCGGGCCAGCTTCTGTCGGGCAGGAGGGCCGGCCCGGTCTGCGTCTGAGCTGCGCCTAGCGCATCGTGGGCGGGCAGGTGGGATGCCCAAGGGCCCGCGGTCCCCGGGCCCGGAAGCCTCCTGGGCCACATCCCCGTGAGCGTCCTGCGGGATCTGGGGCGGGGCGCCAAGCGCCGAAAAGTTTGCTGGCTCCCGCCCGCCCTGGGCTGGGTGGTCGCCAGCACCTCCGCCACCCCCAGGTGCCCGAGACCTCCGTTCCCCTGCCTAGGCGGGCGGCGGGGCCCTGCCGGGACGGGCGGGCCGCTGGGCTGACGGTAAGGCCCAAGCGCCTGCTAAGCTGCGCCTCAAGAGGCAGCCCGCGACCCCGCCGGCATCCACTGCCGAAGCAGCCTAGAAGGGCCCGATCTCGCCGCGATCGCGGAAGCTAAGCAGGGTCGGGCCTGGTTAGAACTTGGATGGGAGACCTCTAGGGAAGACCGGGTGCTCTAGGCTTTTTGCCTCCCGCTCCGCCTTCTCCTTTTGGCGCTCGCGGCGTTCGCGGCTATCTCCGCCCCCGCCCGGCACAGCTGCAAGCCCCACCTCCTCAGGTCTCTCCCACCACAGCCAGCGTCTGACGGGGCGCTCCCCGCCTGCCTGAGCGGCCAGGCGGCCAGAAGGCGTCCCTGGAAGGCAGAGGCGCGCCAGACGCTCCGGGGGTGGCCTGACGGGAACCAGACGTGGCCGCGGACCCGGGGGCCGTCCGTGCGCCCCTTGAGCCCCTCGACCTGCACCTGGCCGCCCCCACTGCAGCCCAGCCCCGTCGCCGCCACCTGTCTGCCGGGCTGGCTCTCCACAGCTCCATACGGAAAAAGCCGCCCCTCCGCCGTTTCGCCATGGCCCGAGGCGGGAGCGGGATCGAGGGCCCAGGCCGCTTCCCCGGGCCTGCCGGCCACCTGGGGCGGGGTCCTGAGCTCGGACGGTGGCGTGGGGGCGAGGGTGGCGTTGCTGGGTCTTAGGGGCCGTGCCAACTCAATGGTGGCTCCCAGTGGCTTCGGGCCAGCTTCTGTCGGGCAGGAGGGCCGGCCCGGTCTGCGTCTGAGCTGCGCCTAGCGCATCGTGGGCGGGCAGGTGGGATGCCCAAGGGCCCGCGGTCCCCGGGCCCGGAAGCCTCCTGGGCCACATCCCCGTGAGCGTCCTGCGGGATCTGGGGCGGGGCGCCAAGCGCCGAAAAGTTTGCTGGCTCCCGCCCGCCCTGGGCTGGGTGGTCGCCAGCACCTCCGCCACCCCCAGGTGCCCGAGACCTCCGTTCCCCTGCCTAGGCGGGCGGCGGGGCCCTGCCGGGACGGGCGGGCCGCTGGGCTGACGGTAAGGCCCAAGCGCCTGCTAAGCTGCGCCTCAAGAGGCAGCCCGCGACCCCGCCGGCATCCACTGCCGAAGCAGCCTAGAAGGGCCCGATCTCGCCGCGATCGCGGAAGCTAAGCAGGGTCGGGCCTGGTTAGAACTTGGATGGGAGACCTCTAGGGAAGACCGGGTGCTCTAGGCTTTTTGCCTCCCGCTCCGCCTTCTCCTTTTGGCGCTCGCGGCGTTCGCGGCTATCTCCGCCCCCGCCCGGCACAGCTGCAAGCCCCACCTCCTCAGGTCTCTCCCACCACAGCCAGCGTCTGACGGGGCGCTCCCCGCCTGCCTGAGCGGCCAGGCGGCCAGAAGGCGTCCCTGGAAGGCAGAGGCGCGCCAGACGCTCCGGGGGTGGCCTGACGGGAACCAGACGTGGCCGCGGACCCGGGGGCCGTCCGTGCGCCCCTTGAGCCCCTCGACCTGCACCTGGCCGCCCCCACTGCAGCCCAGCCCCGTCGCCGCCACCTGTCTGCCGGGCTGGCTCTCCACAGCTCCATACGGAAAAAGCCGCCCCTCCGCCGTTTCGCCATGGCCCGAGGCGGGAGCGGGATCGAGGGCCCAGGCCGCTTCCCCGGGCCTGCCGGCCACCTGGGGCGGGGTCCTGAGCTCGGACGGTGGCGTGGGGGCGAGGGTGGCGTTGCTGGGTCTTAGGGGCCGTGCCAACTCAATGGTGGCTCCCAGTGGCTTCGGGCCAGCTTCTGTCGGGCAGGAGGGCCGGCCCGGTCTGCGTCTGAGCTGCGCCTAGCGCATCGTGGGCGGGCAGGTGGGATGCCCAAGGGCCCGCGGTCCCCGGGCCCGGAAGCCTCCTGGGCCACATCCCCGTGAGCGTCCTGCGGGATCTGGGGCGGGGCGCCAAGCGCCGAAAAGTTTGCTGGCTCCCGCCCGCCCTGGGCTGGGTGGTCGCCAGCACCTCCGCCACCCCCAGGTGCCCGAGACCTCCGTTCCCCTGCCTAGGCGGGCGGCGGGGCCCTGCCGGGACGGGCGGGCCGCTGGGCTGACGGTAAGGCCCAAGCGCCTGCTAAGCTGCGCCTCAAGAGGCAGCCCGCGACCCCGCCGGCATCCACTGCCGAAGCAGCCTAGAAGGGCCCGATCTCGCCGCGATCGCGGAAGCTAAGCAGGGTCGGGCCTGGTTAGAACTTGGATGGGAGACCTCTAGGGAAGACCGGGTGCTCTAGGCTTTTTGCCTCCCGCTCCGCCTTCTCCTTTTGGCGCTCGCGGCGTTCGCGGCTATCTCCGCCCCCGCCCGGCACAGCTGCAAGCCCCACCTCCTCAGGTCTCTCCCACCACAGCCAGCGTCTGACGGGGCGCTCCCCGCCTGCCTGAGCGGCCAGGCGGCCAGAAGGCGTCCCTGGAAGGCAGAGGCGCGCCAGACGCTCCGGGGGTGGCCTGACGGGAACCAGACGTGGCCGCGGACCCGGGGGCCGTCCGTGCGCCCCTTGAGCCCCTCGACCTGCACCTGGCCGCCCCCACTGCAGCCCAGCCCCGGCGCCGCCACCTGTCTGCCGGGCTGGCTCTCCACAGCTCCATACGGAAAAAGCCGCCCCTCCGCCGTTTCGCCATGGCCCGAGGCGGGAGCGGGATCGAGGGCCCAGGCCGCTTCCCCGGGCCTGCCGGCCACCTGGGGCGGGGTCCTGAGCTCGGACGGTGGCGTGGGGGCGAGGGTGGCGTTGCTGGGTCTTAGGGGCCGTGCCAACTCAATGGTGGCTCCCAGTGGCTTCGGGCCAGCTTCTGTCGGGCAGGAGGGCCGGCCCGGTCTGCGTCTGAGCTGCGCCTAGCGCATCGTGGGCGGGCAGGTGGGATGCCCAAGGGCCCGCGGTCCCCGGGCCCGGAAGCCTCCTGGGCCACATCCCCGTGAGCGTCCTGCGGGATCTGGGGCGGGGCGCCAAGCGCCGAAAAGTTTGCTGGCTCCCGCCCGCCCTGGGCTGGGTGGTCGCCAGCACCTCCGCCACCCCCAGGTGCCCGAGACCTCCGTTCCCCTGCCTAGGCGGGCGGCGGGGCCCTGCCGGGACGGGCGGGCCGCTGGGCTGACGGTAAGGCCCAAGCGCCTGCTAAGCTGCGCCTCAAGAGGCAGCCCGCGACCCCGCCGGCATCCACTGCCGAAGCAGCCTAGAAGGGCCCGATCTCGCCGCGATCGCGGAAGCTAAGCAGGGTCGGGCCTGGTTAGAACTTGGATGGGAGACCTCTAGGGAAGACCGGGTGCTCTAGGCTTTTTGCCTCCCGCTCCGCCTTCTCCTTTTGGCGCTCGCGGCGTTCGCGGCTATCTCCGCCCCCGCCCGGCACAGCTGCAAGCCCCACCTCCTCAGGTCTCTCCCACCACAGCCAGCGTCTGACGGGGCGCTCCCCGCCTGCCTGAGCGGCCAGGCGGCCAGAAGGCGTCCCTGGAAGGCAGAGGCGCGCCAGACGCTCCGGGGGTGGCCTGACGGGAACCAGACGTGGCCGCGGACCCGGGGGCCGTCCGTGCGCCCCTTGAGCCCCTCGACCTGCACCTGGCCGCCCCCACTGCAGCCCAGCCCCGTCGCCGCCACCTGTCTGCCGGGCTGGCTCTCCACAGCTCCATACGGAAAAAGCCGCCCCTCCGCCGTTTCGCCATGGCCCGAGGCGGGAGCGGGATCGAGGGCCCAGGCCGCTTCCCCGGGCCTGCCGGCCACCTGGGGCGGGGTCCTGAGCTCGGACGGTGGCGTGGGGGCGAGGGTGGCGTTGCTGGGTCTTAGGGGCCGTGCCAACTCAATGGTGGCTCCCAGTGGCTTCGGGCCAGCTTCTGTCGGGCAGGAGGGCCGGCCCGGTCTGCGTCTGAGCTGCGCCTAGCGCATCGTGGGCGGGCAGGTGGGATGCCCAAGGGCCCGCGGTCCCCGGGCCCGGAAGCCTCCTGGGCCACATCCCCGTGAGCGTCCTGCGGGATCTGGGGCGGGGCGCCAAGCGCCGAAAAGTTTGCTGGCTCCCGCCCGCCCTGGGCTGGGTGGTCGCCAGCACCTCCGCCACCCCCAGGTGCCCGAGACCTCCGTTCCCCTGCCTAGGCGGGCGGCGGGGCCCTGCCGGGACGGGCGGGCCGCTGGGCTGACGGTAAGGCCCAAGCGCCTGCTAAGCTGCGCCTCAAGAGGCAGCCCGCGACCCCGCCGGCATCCACTGCCGAAGCAGCCTAGAAGGGCCCGATCTCGCCGCGATCGCGGAAGCTAAGCAGGGTCGGGCCTGGTTAGAACTTGGATGGGAGACCTCTAGGGAAGACCGGGTGCTCTAGGCTTTTTGCCTCCCGCTCCGCCTTCTCCTTTTGGCGCTCGCGGCGTTCGCGGCTATCTCCGCCCCCGCCCGGCACAGCTGCAAGCCCCACCTCCTCAGGTCTCTCCCACCACAGCCAGCGTCTGACGGGGCGCTCCCCGCCTGCCTGAGCGGCCAGGCGGCCAGAAGGCGTCCCTGGAAGGCAGAGGCGCGCCAGACGCTCCGGGGGTGGCCTGACGGGAACCAGACGTGGCCGCGGACCCGGGGGCCGTCCGTGCGCCCCTTGAGCCCCTCGACCTGCACCTGGCCGCCCCCACTGCAGCCCAGCCCCGTCGCCGCCACCTGTCTGCCGGGCTGGCTCTCCACAGCTCCATACGGAAAAAGCCGCCCCTCCGCCGTTTCGCCATGGCCCGAGGCGGGAGCGGGATCGAGGGCCCAGGCCGCTTCCCCGGGCCTGCCGGCCACCTGGGGCGGGGTCCTGAGCTCGGACGGTGGCGTGGGGGCGAGGGTGGCGTTGCTGGGTCTTAGGGGCCGTGCCAACTCAATGGTGGCTCCCAGTGGCTTCGGGCCAGCTTCTGTCGGGCAGGAGGGCCGGCCCGGTCTGCGTCTGAGCTGCGCCTAGCGCATCGTGGGCGGGCAGGTGGGATGCCCAAGGGCCCGCGGTCCCCGGGCCCGGAAGCCTCCTGGGCCACATCCCCGTGAGCGTCCTGCGGGATCTGGGGCGGGGCGCCAAGCGCCGAAAAGTTTGCTGGCTCCCGCCCGCCCTGGGCTGGGTGGTCGCCAGCACCTCCGCCACCCCCAGGTGCCCGAGACCTCCGTTCCCCTGCCTAGGCGGGCGGCGGGGCCCTGCCGGGACGGGCGGGCCGCTGGGCTGACGGTAAGGCCCAAGCGCCTGCTAAGCTGCGCCTCAAGAGGCAGCCCGCGACCCCGCCGGCATCCACTGCCGAAGCAGCCTAGAAGGGCCCGATCTCGCCGCGATCGCGGAAGCTAAGCAGGGTCGGGCCTGGTTAGAACTTGGATGGGAGACCTCTAGGGAAGACCGGGTGCTCTAGGCTTTTTGCCTCCCGCTCCGCCTTCTCCTTTTGGCGCTCGCGGCGTTCGCGGCTATCTCCGCCCCCGCCCGGCACAGCTGCAAGCCCCACCTCCTCAGGTCTCTCCCACCACAGCCAGCGTCTGACGGGGCGCTCCCCGCCTGCCTGAGCGGCCAGGCGGCCAGAAGGCGTCCCTGGAAGGCAGAGGCGCGCCAGACGCTCCGGGGGTGGCCTGACGGGAACCAGACGTGGCCGCGGACCCGGGGGCCGTCCGTGCGCCCCTTGAGCCCCTCGACCTGCACCTGGCCGCCCCCACTGCAGCCCAGCCCCGTCGCCGCCACCTGTCTGCCGGGCTGGCTCTCCACAGCTCCATACGGAAAAAGCCGCCCCTCCGCCGTTTCGCCATGGCCCGAGGCGGGAGCGGGATCGAGGGCCCAGGCCGCTTCCCCGGGCCTGCCGGCCACCTGGGGCGGGGTCCTGAGCTCGGACGGTGGCGTGGGGGCGAGGGTGGCGTTGCTGGGTCTTAGGGGCCGTGCCAACTCAATGGTGGCTCCCAGTGGCTTCGGGCCAGCTTCTGTCGGGCAGGAGGGCCGGCCCGGTCTGCGTCTGAGCTGCGCCTAGCGCATCGTGGGCGGGCAGGTGGGATGCCCAAGGGCCCGCGGTCCCCGGGCCCGGAAGCCTCCTGGGCCACATCCCCGTGAGCGTCCTGCGGGATCTGGGGCGGGGCGCCAAGCGCCGAAAAGTTTGCTGGCTCCCGCCCGCCCTGGGCTGGGTGGTCGCCAGCACCTCCGCCACCCCCAGGTGCCCGAGACCTCCGTTCCCCTGCCTAGGCGGGCGGCGGGGCCCTGCCGGGACGGGCGGGCCGCTGGGCTGACGGTAAGGCCCAAGCGCCTGCTAAGCTGCGCCTCAAGAGGCAGCCCGCGACCCCGCCGGCATCCACTGCCGAAGCAGCCTAGAAGGGCCCGATCTCGCCGCGATCGCGGAAGCTAAGCAGGGTCGGGCCTGGTTAGAACTTGGATGGGAGACCTCTAGGGAAGACCGGGTGCTCTAGGCTTTTTGCCTCCCGCTCCGCCTTCTCCTTTTGGCGCTCGCGGCGTTCGCGGCTATCTCCGCCCCCGCCCGGCACAGCTGCAAGCCCCACCTCCTCAGGTCTCTCCCACCACAGCCAGCGTCTGACGGGGCGCTCCCCGCCTGCCTGAGCGGCCAGGCGGCCAGAAGGCGTCCCTGGAAGGCAGAGGCGCGCCAGACGCTCCGGGGGTGGCCTGACGGGAACCAGACGTGGCCGCGGACCCGGGGGCCGTCCGTGCGCCCCTTGAGCCCCTCGACCTGCACCTGGCCGCCCCCACTGCAGCCCAGCCCCGTCGCCGCCACCTGTCTGCCGGGCTGGCTCTCCACAGCTCCATACGGAAAAAGCCGCCCCTCCGCCGTTTCGCCATGGCCCGAGGCGGGAGCGGGATCGAGGGCCCAGGCCGCTTCCCCGGGCCTGCCGGCCACCTGGGGCGGGGTCCTGAGCTCGGACGGTGGCGTGGGGGCGAGGGTGGCGTTGCTGGGTCTTAGGGGCCGTGCCAACTCAATGGTGGCTCCCAGTGGCTTCGGGCCAGCTTCTGTCGGGCAGGAGGGCCGGCCCGGTCTGCGTCTGAGCTGCGCCTAGCGCATCGTGGGCGGGCAGGTGGGATGCCCAAGGGCCCGCGGTCCCCGGGCCCGGAAGCCTCCTGGGCCACATCCCCGTGAGCGTCCTGCGGGATCTGGGGCGGGGCGCCAAGCGCCGAAAAGTTTGCTGGCTCCCGCCCGCCCTGGGCTGGGTGGTCGCCAGCACCTCCGCCACCCCCAGGTGCCCGAGACCTCCGTTCCCCTGCCTAGGCGGGCGGCGGGGCCCTGCCGGGACGGGCGGGCCGCTGGGCTGACGGTAAGGCCCAAGCGCCTGCTAAGCTGCGCCTCAAGAGGCAGCCCGCGACCCCGCCGGCATCCACTGCCGAAGCAGCCTAGAAGGGCCCGATCTCGCCGCGATCGCGGAAGCTAAGCAGGGTCGGGCCTGGTTAGAACTTGGATGGGAGACCTCTAGGGAAGACCGGGTGCTCTAGGCTTTTTGCCTCCCGCTCCGCCTTCTCCTTTTGGCGCTCGCGGCGTTCGCGGCTATCTCCGCCCCCGCCCGGCACAGCTGCAAGCCCCACCTCCTCAGGTCTCTCCCACCACAGCCAGCGTCTGACGGGGCGCTCCCCGCCTGCCTGAGCGGCCAGGCGGCCAGAAGGCGTCCCTGGAAGGCAGAGGCGCGCCAGACGCTCCGGGGGTGGCCTGACGGGAACCAGACGTGGCCGCGGACCCGGGGGCCGTCCGTGCGCCCCTTGAGCCCCTCGACCTGCACCTGGCCGCCCCCACTGCAGTCCAGCCCCGTCGCCGCCACCTGTCTGCCGGGCTGGCTCTCCACAGCTCCATACGGAAAAAGCCGCCCCTCCGCCGTTTCGCCATGGCCCGAGGCGGGAGCGGGATCGAGGGCCCAGGCCGCTTCCCCGGGCCTGCCGGCCACCTGGGGCGGGGTCCTGAGCTCGGACGGTGGCGTGGGGGCAAGGGTGGCGTTGCTGGGTCTAAGGGGCTTTACCAACACAATGCTGGCTCCCACTGGCTTCGGGCCACCTGCTGTCGGGCAGGAGGGCCGGCCCGGTCTGCGGTTGGGCTTCGCCTAACGCAGCGTGGGCCGGCTACTACTATTGCTCTTGCTGATTCTTCTACTTCTATTTCTGGCCCTCTGCAGGTCAAATATGCTGCCACTATTACTGCTGCTGATGCCACTTCTACTGCTGTTTCTACCACTACTACTACTACTACTAGGCCAGTGCATGGCAAATACTACTACTATTACCACCACTGCTGCCATTACTACTACTGCTGCTACTACTACTGCTGCTGCTACTTGTACAGGTGCTGCTGCTACTACTACTACTAATAGCCCAGTGCATGGCAAATATTAACACTACTACTACTGCTGCTGCTTCTACTATTGCTACTACTACTGCTACTACTAGTAGTCCAGTGCATGGCAAATTCTACTACTATTACTACAACAGCTACTGCTGCTAATAGTAATGTTACTACTACTGCTAATGCTAGTAATCTAGTATATGGCAAATACTACTACTATTACTACTAGTGCTGCTGCTGCTACTTCCGCTACTACAACTATCAATACTACTAGCCCAGTGCGTGGCAAATATACTACTATTATTGCTGTGCCTGCTACTTCTACTACTATTCCTGGCCCACTGCAAGTCAAATCTGCTGCTCCAATTACTCCTGCTGCTGCCACTTCTACTGCTATTGCTACCACTATTACTACTACTACTAGCCCAGTGCATGGCAAATACTACTACTATTACTACTACTGCTGCTGCTTGTACAAATGCTACTACTACTGCTACTACTAGTAGTCCAGTGCATTGAAAATACTACTACTACTCCTCCTGATGCTGCTACTACTTCTACTACTAGTATCAATACTACTAGCCCTGTGTATGGCAAATCTACTACTACTACTGCTATGGCTGCTACTTCTATTATCACTACTGGCCCACTGCAGGACAAATCTGCTGGTACTATTACTGCTGCTGATGCCACTTCTATTGCTGATGCTAACTCTACTACTACTGCTACTACTAGCAGTCCACTGCATGGCAAATCTACTACTACTACTTCAATTGCTGCTACTGCTACTACTACTACTGGCCCTCTGCAGGGAATATATGGTGCTACTACTCCTGCTGCTGCAGCCACTTCTCCTGCTGCTACTACCACTACTATTACTACTAGCCCAGTGCATGGCAAATACTACTTCTATTACCACTACTGCTGCTACTTCTACTGCTGCTGCTAGCTCCGTTCCCCGGCCTAGGCGGGCGGCGGGGCCCTGCCGGGACGGGCGGGCCGCTGGGCTGGCGGTAAGGCCCAAGCGCCCGCTAAGCTGCGCCTCAAGAGGCAGCCCGCGACCCCGCCGGCATCTACTGCCAAACCAGCCTACAAGGGCCCGATCTCGCCGCGATCGCGGAAGCTAAGCAGGGTCGGGCCTGGTTAGAACTTGGATGGGAGACCTCTAGGGAAGACCGGGTGCTCTAGGCTTTTTGCCTCCCGCTCCGCCGTCTCCTTTTGGCGCCCGCGGCGTTCGCGGCTATCTCCGCCCCCCGCCGGGTACAGCTGCAAGCCCCACCTCCTCAGGCCCCTCCCACCACAGCAAGCGTCTTATGAGGCGCTCCCCGCCTGCCTGACCGGCCAGGCGGCCAGAAGGCGTCCCTGGAAGGCAGAGGCACACCAGAAGCTCCAGGGGTTGCCTGACGGAAACCAGACGTGGCCGCGGACCCGGGGGCCGTCCGTGCGGCCCGCGAGCCCCTCGACCTGCACCTGGCCGCCCCCACTGGAGCCCAGCCCCGGCGCCGCCACCTGTCTGCCGGCTGGCTCTCCACAGCTCCATACGGAAAAAGCCGCCCCTCCGCCGTTTCGCCATGGCCGGGGGCGGGAGCGGGATCGAGGGCCCAGGCCGCTTCCCCGGGCCTGCCGGCCACCTGGGGCGGGGTCCTGAGCTCGGACGGTGGCGTGGGGGCAAGGGTGGCGTTGCTGGGTCTAAGGGGCTTTACCAACACAATGCTGGCTCCCACTGGCTTCGGGCCACCTGCTGTCGGGCAGGAGGGCCGGCCCGGTCTGCGGTTGGGCTTCGCCTAACGCAGCGTGGGCCGGCTACTACTATTGCTCTTGCTGATTCTTCTACTTCTATTTCTGGCCCTCTGCAGGTCAAATATGCTGCCACTATTACTGCTGCTGATGCCACTTCTACTGCTGTTTCTACCACTACTACTACTACTACTAGGCCAGTGCATGGCAAATACTACTACTATTACCACCACTGCTGCCATTACTACTACTGCTGCTACTACTACTGCTGCTGCTACTTGTACAGGTGCTGCTGCTACTACTACTACTAATAGCCCAGTGCATGGCAAATATTAACACTACTACTACTGCTGCTGCTTCTACTATTGCTACTACTACTGCTACTACTAGTAGTCCAGTGCATGGCAAATTCTACTACTATTACTACAACAGCTACTGCTGCTAATAGTAATGTTACTACTACTGCTAATGCTAGTAATCTAGTATATGGCAAATACTACTACTATTACTACTAGTGCTGCTGCTGCTACTTCCGCTACTACAACTATCAATACTACTAGCCCAGTGCGTGGCAAATATACTACTATTATTGCTGTGCCTGCTACTTCTACTACTATTCCTGGCCCACTGCAAGTCAAATATGCTGCTCCAATTACTCCTGCTGCTGCCACTTCTACTGCTATTGCTACCACTATTACTACTACTACTAGCCCAGTGCATGGCAAATACTACTACTATTACTACTACTGCTGCTGCTTGTACAAATGCTACTACTACTGCTACTACTAGTAGTCCAGTGCATTGAAAATACTACTACTCCTCCTCCTGATGCTGCTACTACTTCTACTACTAGTATCAATACTACTAGCCCTGTGTATGGCAAATCTACTACTACTACTGCTATGGCTGCTACTTCTATTATCACTACTGGCCCACTGCAGGACAAATCTGCTGGTACTATTACTGCTGCTGATGCCACTTCTATTGCTGATGCTAACTCTACTACTACTGCTACTACTAGCAGTCCACTGCATGGCAAATCTACTACTACTACTTCAATTGCTGCTACTGCTACTACTACTACTGGCCCTCTGCAGGGAATATACGGTGCTACTACTCCTGCTGCTGCAGCCACTTCTCCTGCTGCTACTACCACTACTATTACTACTAGCCCAGTGCATGGCAAATACTACTTCTATTACCACTACTGCTGCTACTTCTACTGCTGCTGCTAGCTCCGTTCCCCGGCCTAGGCGGGCGGCGGGGCCCTGCCGGGACGGGCGGGCCGCTGGGCTGGCGGTAAGGCCCAAGCGCCCGCTAAGCTGCGCCTCAAGAGGCAGCCCGCGACCCCACCGGCATCTACTGCCAAACCAGCCTACAAGGGCCCGATCTCGCCGCGATCGCGGAAGCTAAGCAGGGTCGGGCCTGGTTAGAACTTGGATGGGAGACCTCTAGGGAAGACCGGGTGCTCTAGGCTTTTTGCCTCCCGCTCCGCCTTCTCCTTTTGGCGCTCGCGGCGTTCGCGGCTATCTCCGCCCCCGCCCGGCACAGCTGCAAGCCCCACCTCCTCAGGTCTCTCCCACCACAGCCAGCGTCTGATGGGGCGCTCCCCGCCTGCCTGAGCGGCCAGGCGGCCAGAAGGCGTCCCTGGAAGGCAGAGGCGCGCCAGACGCTCCGGGGGTGGCCTGACGGGAACCAGACGTGGCCGCGGACCCGGGGGCCGTCCGTGCGCCCCTTGAGCCCCTCGACCTGCACCTGGCCGCCCCCACTGCAGCCCAGCCCCGTCGCCGCCACCTGTCTGCCGGGCTGGCTCTCCACAGCTCCATACGGAAAAAGCCGCCCCTCCGCCGTTTCGCCATGGCCCGAGGCGGGAGCGGGATCGAGGGCCCAGGCCGCTTCCCCGGGCCTGCCGGCCACCTGGGGCGGGGTCCTGAGCTCGGACGGTGGCGTGGGGGCGAGGGTGGCGTTGCTGGGTCTTAGGGGCCGTGCCAACTCAATGGTGGCTCCCAGTGGCTTCGGGCCAGCTTCTGTCGGGCAGGAGGGCCGGCCCGGTCTGCGTCTGAGCTGCGCCTAGCGCATCGTGGGCGGGCAGGTGGGATGCCCAAGGGCCCGCGGTCCCCGGGCCCGGAAGCCTCCTGGGCCACATCCCCGTGAGCGTCCTGCGGGATCTGGGGCGGGGCGCCAAGCGCCGAAAAGTTTGCTGGCTCCCGCCCGCCCTGGGCTGGGTGGTCGCCAGCACCTCCGCCACCCCCAGGTGCCCGAGACCTCCGTTCCCCTGCCTAGGCGGGCGGCGGGGCCCTGCCGGGACGGGCGGGCCGCTGGGCTGACGGTAAGGCCCAAGCGCCTGCTAAGCTGCGCCTCAAGAGGCAGCCCGCGACCCCGCCGGCATCCACTGCCGAAGCAGCCTAGAAGGGCCCGATCTCGCCGCGATCGCGGAAGCTAAGCAGGGTCGGGCCTGGTTAGAACTTGGATGGGAGACCTCTAGGGAAGACCGGGTGCTCTAGGCTTTTTGCCTCCCGCTCCGCCTTCTCCTTTTGGCGCTCGCGGCGTTCGCGGCTATCTCCGCCCCCGCCCGGCACAGCTGCAAGCCCCACCTCCTCAGGTCTCTCCCACCACAGCCAGCGTCTGATGGGGCGCTCCCCGCCTGCCTGAGCGGCCAGGCGGCCAGAAGGCGTCCCTGGAAGGCAGAGGCGCGCCAGACGCTCCGGGGGTGGCCTGACGGGAACCAGACGTGGCCGCGGACCCGGGGGCCGTCCGTGCGCCCCTTGAGCCCCTCGACCTGCACCTGGCCGCCCCCACTGCAGCCCAGCCCCGGCGCCGCCACCTGTCTGCCGGGCTGACTCTCCACAGCTCCATACGGAAAAAGCCGCCCCTCCACCGTTTCGCCATGGCCCGAGGCGGGAGCGGGATCGAGGGCCCAGGCCGCTTCCCCGGGCCTGCCGGCCACCTGGGGCGGGGTCCTGAGCTCGGACGGTGGCGTGGGGGCGAGGGTGGCGTTGCTGGGTCTTAGGGGCCGTGCCAACTCAATGGTGGCTCCCAGTGGCTTCGGGCCAGCTTCTGTCGGGCAGGAGGGCCGGCCCGGTCTGCGTCTGAGCTGCGCCTAGCGCATCGTGGGCGGGCAGGTGGGATGCCCAAGGGCCCGCGGTCCCCGGGCCCGGAAGCCTCCTGGGCCACATCCCCGTGAGCGTCCTGCGGGATCTGGGGCGGGGCGCCAAGCGCCGAAAAGTTTGCTGGCTCCCGCCCGCCCTGGGCTGGGTGGTCGCCAGCACCTCCGCCACCCCCAGGTGCCCGAGACCTCCGTTCCCCTGCCTAGGCGGGCGGCGGGGCCCTGCCGGGACGGGCGGGCCGCTGGGCTGACGGTAAGGCCCAAGCGCCTGCTAAGCTGCGCCTCAAGAGGCAGCCCGCGACCCCGCCGGCATCCACTGCCGAAGCAGCCTAGAAGGGCCCGATCTCGCCGCGATCGCGGAAGCTAAGCAGGGTCGGGCCTGGTTAGAACTTGGATGGGAGACCTCTAGGGAAGACCGGGTGCTCTAGGCTTTTTGCCTCCCGCTCCGCCTTCTCCTTTTGGCGCTCGCGGCGTTCGCGGCTATCTCCGCCCCCGCCCGGCACAGCTGCAAGCCCCACCTCCTCAGGTCTCTCCCACCACAGCCAGCGTCTGACGGGGCGCTCCCCGCCTGCCTGAGCGGCCAGGCGGCCAGAAGGCGTCCCTGGAAGGCAGAGGCGCGCCAGACGCTCCGGGGGTGGCCTGACGGGAACCAGACGTGGCCGCGGACCCGGGGGCCGTCCGTGCGCCCCTTGAGCCCCTCGACCTGCACCTGGCCGCCCCCACTGCAGCCCAGCCCCGTCGCCGCCACCTGTCTGCCGGGCTGGCTCTCCACAGCTCCATACGGAAAAAGCCGCCCCTCCGCCGTTTCGCCATGGCCCGAGGCGGGAGCGGGATCGAGGGCCCAGGCCGCTTCCCCGGGCCTGCCGGCCACCTGGGGCGGGGTCCTGAGCTCGGACGGTGGCGTGGGGGCGAGGGTGGCGTTGCTGGGTCTTAGGGGCCGTGCCAACTCAATGGTGGCTCCCAGTGGCTTCGGGCCAGCTTCTGTCGGGCAGGAGGGCCGGCCCGGTCTGCGTCTGAGCTGCGCCTAGCGCATCGTGGGCGGGCAGGTGGGATGCCCAAGGGCCCGCGGTCCCCGGGCCCGGAAGCCTCCTGGGCCACATCCCCGTGAGCGTCCTGCGGGATCTGGGGCGGGGCGCCAAGCGCCGAAAAGTTTGCTGGCTCCCGCCCGCCCTGGGCTGGGTGGTCGCCAGCACCTCCGCCACCCCCAGGTGCCCGAGACCTCCGTTCCCCTGCCTAGGCGGGCGGCGGGGCCCTGCCGGGACGGGCGGGCCGCTGGGCTGACGGTAAGGCCCAAGCGCCTGCTAAGCTGCGCCTCAAGAGGCAGCCCGCGACCCCGCCGGCATCCACTGCCGAAGCAGCCTAGAAGGGCCCGATCTCGCCGCGATCGCGGAAGCTAAGCAGGGTCGGGCCTGGTTAGAACTTGGATGGGAGACCTCTAGGGAAGACCGGGTGCTCTAGGCTTTTTGCCTCCCGCTCCGCCTTCTCCTTTTGGCGCTCGCGGCGTTCGCGGCTATCTCCGCCCCCGCCCGGCACAGCTGCAAGCCCCACCTCCTCAGGTCTCTCCCACCACAGCCAGCGTCTGATGGGGCGCTCCCCGCCTGCCTGAGCGGCCAGGCGGCCAGAAGGCGTCCCTGGAAGGCAGAGGCGCGCCAGACGCTCCGGGGGTGGCCTGACGGGAACCAGACGTGGCCGCGGACCCGGGGGCCGTCCGTGCGCCCCTTGAGCCCCTCGACCTGCACCTGGCCGCCCCCACTGCAGCCCAGCCCCGTCGCCGCCACCTGTCTGCCGGGCTGGCTCTCCACAGCTCCATACGGAAAAAGCCGCCCCTCCGCCGTTTCGCCATGGCCCGAGGCGGGAGCGGGATCGAGGGCCCAGGCCGCTTCCCCGGGCCTGCCGGCCACCTGGGGCGGGGTCCTGAGCTCGGACGGTGGCGTGGGGGCGAGGGTGGCGTTGCTGGGTCTTAGGGGCCGTGCCAACTCAATGGTGGCTCCCAGTGGCTTCGGGCCAGCTTCTGTCGGGCAGGAGGGCCGGCCCGGTCTGCGTCTGAGCTGCGCCTAGCGCATCGTGGGCGGGCAGGTGGGATGCCCAAGGGCCCGCGGTCCCCGGGCCCGGAAGCCTCCTGGGCCACATCCCCGTGAGCGTCCTGCGGGATCTGGGGCGGGGCGCCAAGCGCCGAAAAGTTTGATGGCTCCCGCCCGCCCTGGGCTGGGTGGTCGCCAGCACCTCCGCCACCCCCAGGTGCCCGAGACCTCCGTTCCCCTGCCTAGGCGGGCGGCGGGGCCCTGCCGGGACGGGCGGGCCGCTGGGCTGACGGTAAGGCCCAAGCGCCTGCTAAGCTGCGCCTCAAGAGGCAGCCCGCGACCCCGCCGGCATCCACTGCCGAAGCAGCCTAGAAGGGCCCGATCTCGCCGCGATCGCGGAAGCTAAGCAGGGTCGGGCCTGGTTAGAACTTGGATGGGAGACCTCTAGGGAAGACCGGGTGCTCTAGGCTTTTTGCCTCCCGCTCCGCCTTCTCCTTTTGGCGCTCGCGGCGTTCGCGGCTATCTCCGCCCCCGCCCGGCACAGCTGCAAGCCCCACCTCCTCAGGTCTCTCCCACCACAGCCAGCGTCTGATGGGGCGCTCCCCGCCTGCCTGAGCGGCCAGGCGGCCAGAAGGCGTCCCTGGAAGGCAGAGGCGCGCCAGACGCTCCGGGGGTGGCCTGACGGGAACCAGACGTGGCCGCGGACCCGGGGGCCGTCCGTGCGCCCCTTGAGCCCCTCGACCTGCACCTGGCCGCCCCCACTGCAGCCCAGCCCCGGCGCCGCCACCTGTCTGCCGGGCTGGCTCTCCACAGCTCCATACGGAAAAAGCCGCCCCTCCGCCGTTTCGCCATGGCCCGAGGCGGGAGCGGGATCGAGGGCCCAGGCCGCTTCCCCGGGCCTGCCGGCCACCTGGGGCGGGGTCCTGAGCTCGGACGGTGGCGTGGGGGCGAGGGTGGCGTTGCTGGGTCTTAGGGGCCGTGCCAACTCAATGGTGGCTCCCAGTGGCTTCGGGCCAGCTTCTGTCGGGCAGGAGGGCCGGCCCGGTCTGCGTCTGAGCTGCGCCTAGCGCATCGTGGGCGGGCAGGTGGGATGCCCAAGGGCCCGCGGTCCCCGGGCCCGGAAGCCTCCTGGGCCACATCCCCGTGAGCGTCCTGCGGGATCTGGGGCGGGGCGCCAAGCGCCGAAAAGTTTGCTGGCTCCCGCCCGCCCTGGGCTGGGTGGTCGCCAGCACCTCCGCCACCCCCAGGTGCCCGAGACCTCCGTTCCCCTGCCTAGGCGGGCGGCGGGGCCCTGCCGGGACGGGCGGGCCGCTGGGCTGACGGTAAGGCCCAAGCGCCTGCTAAGCTGCGCCTCAAGAGGCAGCCCGCGACCCCGCCGGCATCCACTGCCGAAGCAGCCTAGAAGGGCCCGATCTCGCCGCGATCGCGGAAGCTAAGCAGGGTCGGGCCTGGTTAGAACTTGGATGGGAGACCTCTAGGGAAGACCGGGTGCTCTAGGCTTTTTGCCTCCCGCTCCGCCTTCTCCTTTTGGCGCTCGCGGCGTTCGCGGCTATCTCCGCCCCCGCCCGGCACAGCTGCAAGCCCCACCTCCTCAGGTCTCTCCCACCACAGCCAGCGTCTGACGGGGCGCTCCCCGCCTGCCTGAGCGGCCAGGCGGCCAGAAGGCGTCCCTGGAAGGCAGAGGCGCGCCAGACGCTCCGGGGGTGGCCTGACGGGAACCAGACGTGGCCGCGGACCCGGGGGCCGTCCGTGCGCCCCTTGAGCCCCTCGACCTGCACCTGGCCGCCCCCACTGCAGCCCAGCCCCGTCGCCGCCACCTGTCTGCCGGGCTGGCTCTCCACAGCTCCATACGGAAAAAGCCGCCCCTCCGCCGTTTCGCCATGGCCCGAGGCGGGAGCGGGATCGAGGGCCCAGGCCGCTTCCCCGGGCCTGCCGGCCACCTGGGGCGGGGTCCTGAGCTCGGACGGTGGCGTGGGGGCGAGGGTGGCGTTGCTGGGTCTTAGGGGCCGTGCCAACTCAATGGTGGCTCCCAGTGGCTTCGGGCCAGCTTCTGTCGGGCAGGAGGGCCGGCCCGGTCTGCGTCTGAGCTGCGCCTAGCGCATCGTGGGCGGGCAGGTGGGATGCCCAAGGGCCCGCGGTCCCCGGGCCCGGAAGCCTCCTGGGCCACATCCCCGTGAGCGTCCTGCGGGATCTGGGGCGGGGCGCCAAGCGCCGAAAAGTTTGCTGGCTCCCGCCCGCCCTGGGCTGGGTGGTCGCCAGCACCTCCGCCACCCCCAGGTGCCCGAGACCTCCGTTCCCCTGCCTAGGCGGGCGGCGGGGCCCTGCCGGGACGGGCGGGCCGCTGGGCTGACGGTAAGGCCCAAGCGCCTGCTAAGCTGCGCCTCAAGAGGCAGCCCGCGACCCCGCCGGCATCCACTGCCGAAGCAGCCTAGAAGGGCCCGATCTCGCCGCGATCGCGGAAGCTAAGCAGGGTCGGGCCTGGTTAGAACTTGGATGGGAGACCTCTAGGGAAGACCGGGTGCTCTAGGCTTTTTGCCTCCCGCTCCGCCTTCTCCTTTTGGCGCTCGCGGCGTTCGCGGCTATCTCCGCCCCCGCCCGGCACAGCTGCAAGCCCCACCTCCTCAGGTCTCTCCCACCACAGCCAGCGTCTGACGGGGCGCTCCCCGCCTGCCTGAGCGGCCAGGCGGCCAGAAGGCGTCCCTGGAAGGCAGAGGCGCGCCAGACGCTCCGGGGGTGGCCTGACGGGAACCAGACGTGGCCGCGGACCCGGGGGCCGTCCGTGCGCCCCTTGAGCCCCTCGACCTGCACCTGGCCGCCCCCACTGCAGCCCAGCCCCGTCGCCGCCACCTGTCTGCCGGGCTGGCTCTCCACAGCTCCATACGGAAAAAGCCGCCCCTCCGCCGTTTCGCCATGGCCCGAGGCGGGAGCGGGATCGAGGGCCCAGGCCGCTTCCCCGGGCCTGCCGGCCACCTGGGGCGGGGTCCTGAGCTCGGACGGTGGCGTGGGGGCGAGGGTGGCGTTGCTGGGTCTTAGGGGCCGTGCCAACTCAATGGTGGCTCCCAGTGGCTTCGGGCCAGCTTCTGTCGGGCAGGAGGGCCGGCCCGGTCTGCGTCTGAGCTGCGCCTAGCGCATCGTGGGCGGGCAGGTGGGATGCCCAAGGGCCCGCGGTCCCCGGGCCCGGAAGCCTCCTGGGCCACATCCCCGTGAGCGTCCTGCGGGATCTGGGGCGGGGCGCCAAGCGCCGAAAAGTTTGCTGGCTCCCGCCCGCCCTGGGCTGGGTGGTCGCCAGCACCTCCGCCACCCCCAGGTGCCCGAGACCTCCGTTCCCCTGCCTAGGCGGGCGGCGGGGCCCTGCCGGGACGGGCGGGCCGCTGGGCTGACGGTAAGGCCCAAGCGCCTGCTAAGCTGCGCCTCAAGAGGCAGCCCGCGACCCCGCCGGCATCCACTGCCGAAGCAGCCTAGAAGGGCCCGATCTCGCCGCGATCGCGGAAGCTAAGCAGGGTCGGGCCTGGTTAGAACTTGGATGGGAGACCTCTAGGGAAGACCGGGTGCTCTAGGCTTTTTGCCTCCCGCTCCGCCTTCTCCTTTTGGCGCTCGCGGCGTTCGCGGCTATCTCCGCCCCCGCCCGGCACAGCTGCAAGCCCCACCTCCTCAGGTCTCTCCCACCACAGCCAGCGTCTGACGGGGCGCTCCCCGCCTGCCTGAGCGGCCAGGCGGCCAGAAGGCGTCCCTGGAAGGCAGAGGCGCGCCAGACGCTCCGGGGGTGGCCTGACGGGAACCAGACGTGGCCGCGGACCCGGGGGCCGTCCGTGCGCCCCTTGAGCCCCTCGACCTGCACCTGGCCGCCCCCACTGCAGCCCAGCCCCGTCGCCGCCACCTGTCTGCCGGGCTGGCTCTCCACAGCTCCATACGGAAAAAGCCGCCCCTCCGCCGTTTCGCCATGGCCCGAGGCGGGAGCGGGATCGAGGGCCCAGGCCGCTTCCCCGGGCCTGCCGGCCACCTGGGGCGGGGTCCTGAGCTCGGACGGTGGCGTGGGGGCGAGGGTGGCGTTGCTGGGTCTTAGGGGCCGTGCCAACTCAATGGTGGCTCCCAGTGGCTTCGGGCCAGCTTCTGTCGGGCAGGAGGGCCGGCCCGGTCTGCGTCTGAGCTGCGCCTAGCGCATCGTGGGCGGGCAGGTGGGATGCCCAAGGGCCCGCGGTCCCCGGGCCCGGAAGCCTCCTGGGCCACATCCCCGTGAGCGTCCTGCGGGATCTGGGGCGGGGCGCCAAGCGCCGAAAAGTTTGCTGGCTCCCGCCCGCCCTGGGCTGGGTGGTCGCCAGCACCTCCGCCACCCCCAGGTGCCCGAGACCTCCGTTCCCCTGCCTAGGCGGGCGGCGGGGCCCTGCCGGGACGGGCGGGCCGCTGGGCTGACGGTAAGGCCCAAGCGCCTGCTAAGCTGCGCCTCAAGAGGCAGCCCGCGACCCCGCCGGCATCCACTGCCGAAGCAGCCTAGAAGGGCCCGATCTCGCCGCGATCGCGGAAGCTAAGCAGGGTCGGGCCTGGTTAGAACTTGGATGGGAGACCTCTAGGGAAGACCGGGTGCTCTAGGCTTTTTGCCTCCCGCTCCGCCTTCTCCTTTTGGCGCTCGCGGCGTTCGCGGCTATCTCCGCCCCCGCCCGGCACAGCTGCAAGCCCCACCTCCTCAGGTCTCTCCCACCACAGCCAGCGTCTGACGGGGCGCTCCCCGCCTGCCTGAGCGGCCAGGCGGCCAGAAGGCGTCCCTGGAAGGCAGAGGCGCGCCAGACGCTCCGGGGGTGGCCTGACGGGAACCAGACGTGGCCGCGGACCCGGGGGCCGTCCGTGCGCCCCTTGAGCCCCTCGACCTGC
>NW_027207968.1:0-39472 GCF_963455315.2 Globicephala melas | reverse complement strand
GAAATGTATAATCGCAGAGTATTATATGTGTTAGTATTATTTGTAAACTGTGTGCTACACATCCTCTGCATCAGTAAAATTGATAAAACACACAGACATATATTTTTCTAGAGAGCCAGTTGTTGAACATTTACAGCACACCCACTGCTCCTCACCCACCTCTACCCTTTGGTGGCTACTCCTCCACCCAACAGGTTTGCATTTCTGTCTAGAGTCCCTCTCCCTCAGTTTTGATCATACCTAATGTTGCAGCTCCCTGCCTTTAGACAGCGCTCCAATGTCAATGCTGTCATATTTGGCAGAGTGCTGTGTGCCTGTCTTGGCTCTGCGCAGCACTCTTTCCTGGAGTGGGCTGGGCCCCAGTGTCCTCAGATCTCCAGCTCGATTCCTACCAATGCAGAGAGCTCTTCCAAGATTCAGTCAGTTCTCCCAAAGGTTGGGCTCTGAAATCCTTGATTAAATTTTAAAATAGTTACACAAATGTTATATCACATTTTTCCTCCAGAAGGAGCTGCCAACTCTATGTTCTCTAGCCTAAAGAATTCTTATGTTTGATGTTTTAACTTGTTTTTGCAGTGTTGAGTTCTCAGCAGTTAAGATGAATTTGCCTTACTCAAGTGTTTGTGGGATGAAGCAGGGTCTACTGAGCCTACAGTGCGTACATGTGCTGGTATAAAATGATAGTTCATAAGAATGTTGCTTTCCATGGATGGACCTGGAGATTATCATACTACGTAAAGTAAGTCAGACAGAGAAAGACAAATGTCATATGATATCACTTATATGGAATCTTAAAAAAATGATACAAATGAACTTATTTACAAAACAGAAACAGACTCACAGACTTAGAGAATGAATTTATGGTTATCAGTATCGGGGGGAGGGATAAATTAGGAGTTTGGGATTAACATATACACACTGCTATATTTAAAATAGATAACCAACAAGGACCTACTGTATAGCACAGGGAACTCTATTCAATATTCTGTAACAACCTAAATGGGAAAAGAATTTGAAAAAGAATAGATACATGTATATGTATAACGGTGTCACTTTGCTGTACACCTGAAACTAACACAACATTGTTAATCAACTGTACTCCAATATAAAAGAAAAAAATTTTTTTTTTTTTTTTAAAAGAAAAAAATTTTTAAAAAAAGAACATTGCTTTCGTTGAGCCAATATGTTTTTCAACTTCTTCCATCAGTGAAGGCTCATGGGGTTTGGTAAGAGATAACTTCTTAGGGGACCACTGTTGAGAAACTCAGTGGAAATGAGGAAGGCCGGAGTAATTACAATCTTTATTTCACTAGACCCTTCTCTGGCATTAAGTTTAGCTAAGGTCATTGCCTTAGACAACTCCAAGCTCTTTATTTTTATCCTTTTCACACGGATTTAATTCCGGGATGTGGCATCCCCAGGGAAGACCCAGAGAGCTGATTGTGTTGGTGTTTTCAGGGTGACCTTACAGGCCTCTGAGGGCTCTTGACACAGTCTCGTTTGCCCAGGTAACACAGAAGCTGGCTGAGATTTTGTACCAGACAGATATTGTTTGGAACATAAAACAAACTGCTTGTGCCACAAAATGAACAAGGTCTGAACAAACAGAAGAAACCCATCATTTCACCATAAAAACAACATGCAGGGGAGGGGGCAGGGGATGGAGCAGAATTCATCAAGTTTCCGGACCATAAGCATTTTATTTCTGTTTGAAATAAATATATTAGCTCAGAATCACTTAAGTTTTAAAAACAGCATGCATAAACCATCTTAGGCCTCAGCTTAGGGGCATACTGAAGTATTCTGAATAAAGGTACACCCCTTAGAGACAGACAGCTGTTGGTAAAAATTCAATACCTCTTGCCCCTCAATTTAAAATCTCGTAAACAGTTTGGAAGACCAGAAGGAGTATAAAGTATTGATTTTTTTTCTGGTCTCAGTCATGGACTTGAGGTGAACAAAAACCTGAAATGGGTGACAAGCTTTGTAGAGATAAAGCACCAGGAGAACAGAGTTTCAGGAGGGGAATTCTTGCAACAGCTTCATTAAGAAAATTAGTCTGGTTGTAAATATTACCTATTGAATCTTTCCATTTGTAACTCTTTGTTAATTCACACAAAGAGCTGCACGTTCATATCCGGAAGCTGAAAAGAGAAAACAACATATTATTGACAGAAGACACGTACCCAGAGCAAGATGTTTCTCAGAGCACGTTCCGGCAAACACAATGTCCCCATAGCAGTTCCAAAAGCCTTATAATAACAGGAGCTATCAGGGCCAGGGCCAGCAAGCTTCAGAGGCAGGGGTTCCATCTGCCCAGATTCTGTGGGGGGAGGCTTCCTTCCCACCAGCCCTGGAGTCTCCCCTTGCCCCTCAGGCTCAGTTCCACTCAGGCCCAACTGACTCTTGTCAGATAAGTCACTGCCTACTGATCAACAATTGTGAAGGAGAAACTTCTAGCCTTTATTCGTAGAGTGAGTTAGCAAACCGGCAGATGATGAGTCTGCCAATTACACGCTAAAATGAAGACTTATTGTCCTCCCATTTCTCATCATACACTGACACTATGTAAGGGAATGTGAAAGCTTGCACACACACACACACACACACACACACACACACACACACACACGCCTGGAGTTGGCAGATTGGGCTCTGCCACTTCTCTGCCTGTTACAAACTTCTCTGCCTGTATAATCTAGAATAGCAGTCCCCAACCTTTTTGGCACCAGGGACCAGTTTCGCGGAAGACAATTTTTCCATGGGGAGGCGGGGGGCTAGCGATGGTTCAGGAGATAATGCGAGCAATGAGGGGGATGGTTCAGGCGGTAATGAAGGCGACGGGGAGCGACGGGGAGCCGCAGATGAAGCTTCCCTCGCTCGTCTGCCTGCCGCTCACCTCTTGCTGTGCAGCCCGGCTCCTAACAGGCCACAGACCGGTACCAGTCCGGGGCCTGGGGGTTAGGGACCCAGATCTAGAACACCTCCATCCATCTGAGACCTCGGTTTCCTCTTTTGTAAAGTGAGGGGGTGGGACTAGATGACTGCTGGGGACCCACCCGGCTCTAACAATTCAGTGACCAGGAGTGCAACTCACACCTTTTAGAGGACAATTCCTTTGGGGTGGGGTGGGGTTGGGGGATGGTAAAAACAGCCCAAACATATGGAAGGTCTCTACAGTGGGGACAATGAAAGTGCTGGTTCCAGAACCCTAACCACCCCCTTGATCCATTCTCACCCTCCCGACGGGGGTCAGCACACGGCCGGTGCTGGGAAATCTCTTCTGACATTTTCATTTGGCGCCTTCCTCTTCAGAGTACCTTTCTGCCCTCATTCAGATCTTTTGATTAATATCTGAATTCAATTAAAGTCGTTTAAGTAGTTAGCAGATAGTCACTGTGGAAGAAAGGTATGGAAATTTTCCTGGGAGAATTTTTAAAGGATGATTTAAGAGGCTGAGGCCTGTGAAAATTAGAATTATTCTACTGGAATTCCCCAGTCAAAGAGCCCATGTACCTCCCAGAAGGCTTCCGTGCTTCCTATAGATGCCAAAAGGAAACTCACCAAGAAAGGAAGCCCAGCAACTTTTCTACCCAAATAAAGAACAGCTCTTGCAAAAATAGATATACCCCACTGTTCCAGTTATCTCTTGCTGCATAAAAAGCTAACCCAAAATGTACTGGCTTAAAACAGCAACCATCTTATAGTTCCCAAATATGTGGGTCAGGAATTCGAGCAGGGTGTGGCTGAGTGATTCTTCCATTTTCTGTGTTATCTGTAGAGATCATTTAGTAATTCCTGGGGGAGGGGGGTTGGGGGGCAGGGTTGAAGGGGGCCAAGATGGTCTCTCTTGCACATCTGTTGCCTTGGCAACAATGGCCGGAAGGCTGGGCTCACCTGGCACTGTTGACTGGAGCACCCACAGGAGACTTCCCCCAGTAAAGGGTTCACAGGATAGTTGAACTTCTCACTCAGCTTCTCAGGGCTCCGGCAGAGAGTATTCCAAGAGGCCAAGTAGAAAGTAAAGCCTCTCATCATTTAGCCTCAGGTTTCAGAACGTCACTTCCACTGCATTCTCTTGTTGAAGGAAGTCACTCAAGCCAACCCAGATTCAAGGGGTGACGAATTAAATTCCACCCTCTCAGTTGGAAGAGAAGCGAAAAATGTATAGCCATCTAAGAATAAAATTTCCCACAGCAGGTCCAGTGGGAAATTTTCAGGTGCCTCGTAAGATTGTCTGCCTCAGGTACTCAGGTACTCAATCAAGGACACAGAACTTTCACCTCCACGCTTATAACATTTAACCCAAATGCTGGTGACTTAACACTAATGGCTAAATCCTGGAGTCTGTTTTTCTCCTTGCCACTTGACCCAATCTCTTCCTCACTCTCCTCACTCTTCTTCTACTTTCTGTACTACTAATAAATAATATGGTGTTTGTCTTAGTTCATTTGGGCTGCTATAACACATATACCATAGACTGAGTAGCTTAAACAACAATCATTTATTTCTCACAGCGTGGAGACTGGGAAGTCCAAGATCAAGACACTGGTTGATCCGGTATCTAGTGAGGATCCACTTCCTGTCTTGTAGGCACCTGACTTCTTGCTTGAATCTTCACATGGTGGAGAGAATTAGATCATCATCCCTCTGGTGTCTCTTTGGATAAGGGCACTCATCCTATTTATTAGGGCTCCACCCTCATGGCCTAATGATCTGCTAAAGGCTGCAACTCCAAATACCATCACACTGGGGGTTAGGCTTCAACATATGAATTTCAGGGGGACACAAGCATTAGGTCTATAGCTGCATTAATCACAATGTAACACATGCTCATTGTAGAAAATCTGAGATAACCTGGAGATAACCACAAGTAACATATCCTTCCATTCTTTCTTCTGTGCACACATATTTTATTTGTAGTTTACATTATTGGGATCACGTTATATAGAGTTCATATCTCGCTTTTTTTAAAAATTTTTATTTTTTTTGCGGTATGCAGGCCTCTCACTGTTGTGGTCTCTCCCGTTGTGGAGCAACAGGCTCCGGATGCGCAGGCTCAGCAGCCATGGCTCACGGGCCCAGCCGCTCCGCGGCATGTGGGACCTTCCCGGACCGGGGCGCGAACCCGTGTCCCCTGCATCGGCAGGTGGACTCTCAACCACTGTGCCACCAGGGAAGCCCCATATCTCGCTTTTTAAATATATAATTCATGACCATTTCCTTAAGTGATCAAATACTACTTGCATTATTTTTAACGCTCACATACAATTCTACCACATGGAATATTGTATTTTATTTTACAGTTTTCTAATTGTAATTCATTCAGGTTGTTTTCAAATTTTGACTTTGATAAGTAGTACTCTGAACATTCTCACACATCAAACTTGTTCCACATTTTTAATTATTTCTTTAAGGGAGATTCTGAGAGGTAGAATTCCTGAGTCAAATCCCCTACCTTGAAATCTTCCTTCCTTTGACTTCTGGGTCACTTTTTTCTTCAGGATTCCATTATTTCTTAGATAATTGGTCCTTACCATCAGCCTTCATCTTTTCCTCTGCATATGGCTGGTCTCTCTTTCCATATGAGACCTGGAAAGAAAGGCCTAGGAGAGCTTAAAATCCTAGAAAAAGAAATAAAAAGATTATTTGCAACTGGCAAAAAAGTATTCCTAATAAGCCCAAAGAAGTAAACACAAGCATTAGCAAAGACTATTTAAAAGTTCAATAAAATGGTTATGAGAGCCATCTCCAAATTTCAGCACCATATGTAAAAAGAAAATACAGTTAAAATAGTCTAATGTGCCTAAAATTAGGCCAAAAATATAACATGGTCGGGAATCATCTAAGCAATTGGGGCGAAACACCATGTTCCTTAAAGAAGGAGGAAATATGGTGAAGATAAGAGTTCTCTCCAAATGCAAATCAGAGTTTTAATTCCATTCCAGTTAAAACTCTAATTGCATATTTTACAGAACTTAATATAATAAATGTAAAATTCATTTGGGAAAATAAAGAGAATACTTATAAAAAGAACAGTGAGAGACAACAAGCTTTACCTGATAATTGAGTTTATTATAATGCTGAAAGAGTCAAAATAGTATTGGGGGGATTTGCTCTGAAACATAAGCCTAGACCAACAGAACAAAACAGAAATGGAACATGTTCTGAAAGAAACATAAAATCTAATATGGAAGAAACTAAACAAAACAATGAACAGATATTCTTAAAATAATGGCATCCGTGGGGCTAGAGATCAATAAGTAGAAAATTAATTGAACTCACAGTTTAAATCAGGGATATTAAAGAATCAAAATTTTAAATTGTGAAGATTAACAAAAATAGAATACAGAAAGAGCTGATTAAAGAAAGGGATTAATAAACATTTTTCAAGCTATAGAAGTACTTGCCCTCCTCAGAAAGGACATTTTAAACAAACTCTTAGACGATCAGGGGAGGAGACTAGAGAAGGCTATGCTGTATGTCACTTTTATTTTTATTTTTTTTATATGTCACTATTAAATGGGAGAATTTCTTATTTCATGATCTGAAAAGTTCTGGAAATTATCATACCTCTGGGTCCCTAGGAGCCATAGTTCCTTACTTTCAGGAGAATGGTATATATACACGGAAGGGATAAAGCCTGCTCATAGACTTTCCCCTGGTGACGGGGAACCGGTCCAACTTCAGGTACCAGTATCTGACACAGTCTTCGTGGCCAGCTTCGTGTCCAAAGCTTTCAATTCCAAGATAAAGTGGTACGATCCCAGGAAAGAGCAGAGAGCAGGAAAGAGGTCTGTGGAGCTGCATTTCAGAAGAACTCAGGGAGGTAGAGAGCAATTGAGGGATCTGTCTGTAGGTAACAGGGAGGTCTTGGAGGAAAATTATGCAACTGGGATTCAGATTGTTTCTACATCATGCCTCTTATGAGATTCCAGAGGTGACCGTGAACCTCAGGGGCAGCTCAGATAGAAGAAATGTAATAGGAAGAGGATCCAACCATCATTAACCACGTGCTGACTGGGTGTCATCTTGGAGAATATGAGGGTGGAGGTACCAGCAGTGCTGGGAGCCAGGCTGGATCACACCCAGGTTGATCCCAGCAGTAATTCTGTGCCTACCAGAAGGCAGAACATTAACCCTTTATCCATTTCCGTTATTGGTTGAAAAGGGGAGAGAAAAGTGGAAAAGATACCCTGCACCATTTCCCATCTCCACAGGCATCTTTAAAAACGCAGCAGCTTCACCTATAAGAACAAGAAATATTTTAGGAAACCTGTCTTTCTTTATGTATCAGATATATCAGATACATTCTTACCACTGTGTGCTATAAGATGGGATGCCATTTTAGATACACACAGGGGAGCTGACATTAAAGGAACCCTTTGGTAAAACCATTTGTAAAGCAAATAATCACTGAATAAATCTGTCTCTAAATCTGGATTTTCATATTCTAGATCGGATTTGCCTGAACGAAGAGCTTTCTACAAATTTATCTTCTGTTCAAATTAGAATTCATCTGTATCCATGCAACCTTTAGAATATTACTTCTATAACAAGTCACCAAATGCATATGCTATAACAGTCCAACTCCGTCAACAACTTTAGCTCATTTTTTGCCTTTTTCCATACTTCAGAAAATGTAGATATCTTACTGAACAGAGGCATGTTCTGTTTCTTTGTTAAGGCTTAGGGCTTTACACAAAGAAAGATCCACATGGCAATTATTATGTAAAAAGCAACTCAGTCTCACTAATTATCAGAGAAATGCAAATTAGTGTCCCCCGGACACCTGTCTCTTCCAAGTTTAAGTTCCGGGGCCGGGTGGCTGACAAGTTTGAGAAGAGAGACCTCAGGGCACCTCTCTTTAAGCAGAGCTGTGCTTATATACCTTAATGGCAGACTGGGCAAAGCCTGTCGAAACAAATGCTCAGTAGTTTTAATTTGTGGAGAGGAAATGTTATTTGGAAAAATAAAGTTCTTAATGCTCTGCAGTATTTGTACACTGTGGTAGGGCTCAGAGTGCTGCAGAAAGCACTTTGAGATGAGAAATCCAGCCATGTTATTAGAAATTCATTTGCTTTAGCACATATGGGAGATAATGCGTTCCTTGGCCCTGTGGTCCAGGTGGTAGGCTCTGCCAGCAATAATTTGGAAGCACTTTTGAGCAGAGGGCCACGTGGGCTGCTGCAGGGTGGCAAGGAGGCTGCCCTTCTGCTGCAGCTGCTAGAGCAGCTGGGATGGAGGCTTCCCATCCTTTTGTCTGGTTAAAGCAAATTTCCAGGTTTAACTGACAAGAGTGAACCCTGCAGCCCAGACCCACTGAACGCATATGGGAACGCTCTTGGTCAGCCCTTCTCGGAGCAAGAGCACGTTATCATTTTCAACATTAAGACCTGATTGAACTCAGATCTCACATCATCTAAATGTCACATGGCATCAGGGCCATAGGGTGGAGTGGGGCACGAGAGCCACATATTAAAATCTCGAGTGGATTCCTGTGCATTTTCAGCATATGCTGTGCAGGTTATCCAAATGAGCCCTCTAAAATAGGAGACAATATTGCTTAGTAAATTCACATGAAGCATGAATTTTACTTATTCGTCTCATTTAATTAGAATCATTAGGTAATCAATCTGTCAAACATCAATATTTACTCAATGTACCTTCAGTTGTCAGTGGCAATGGAGGAGAGCAAAGATACCCAACACGTAGATAGCCAACAAATACTTTTCATTGATTGATTACATACAAATCAGTGTTTCATCCAAGAAAATTGTGGATACGTAGATATTCAACAAGTACTTTTCACTGGCTGAGTATTATACAAATCAGTGGTTGATTAAAAAACAACTCACCCACTAGTTCCTCTGCAGACCGAGCTTGCGCGCAATGATGTCCCCTCACAGTTGGTGTGCCCTTCTTTTAATTGTTCTGCTCAGGCTGGTGCTGAAATGAGCTTGCATTTCTCAGTATGCGCCAATTAACGCTACAGAGAAGTGGCCGGGAAGTGTGCTGCATGAGAAGAGGAATTGAATTTGGGATTAGCATTCGTACAGCATTTGCTGGGGGTGAGGGCAGAAGCAGCTGGTTCTTTTCACCTATGCAGAAACCTGCTTTGCTCACACAATCGTAGCATTTTGATGCCAACATGCAAAAAAGTCCTTCATACATTCTCTTTCATCAGTTTCCCTAACAGACAAGTGAAAGCTGTGATGTCACCATTAAAATACCCTTTACGTGGTCACTGATGAATGCATCTGTCAGGGACCAGTGTTATCTGGGCGCCCATCAATCACCCCTATTGAAGGGCAGGATTGAAGTCATGCTCGTCCATTGTCTAGCCAGAGGAGAGGAGGGAAGAGTCCAGACTCTTGATATGTCAACTCAGGATTCACCAGGATGGTGCTGCCAGCCCTTCCATGAAGTTTGCTCAGCCATCCTGCCTCCCTGATGCCCCCTTCTGGGATCTCCTACTACACCCAGTGCTTTGCATCCCCTCTCAATGTTTATCGCTGTGGAATATTAGCCTGTACTGGTTCCATGAGCATTTATCTTCATTCATTCATTCCGTAGTGGGATAGACTGGATGGTCAGGCCTGTGAAGACATAATGCTGGGCTGATATTTCAGTGATGACTGTTGCCAGGTGGGTTGCAGATTCTGGGATGCAGATTCTAGGATGGAGATTAGCAGACACAATGTTGATTAGGGAGTGTTCTTGGGACACATGGAATGGAGAGGAAGCAGCACTGGGCCGAGCGGGAAGCTGAGCCAGATGAAGTCCCCCTGAAAGCCTCACTCAGCCCCACAGGGGAGCTGGGGCTGAGACGGCCTTCCAGAATTGCCCTGAGCTGGGGTCGGGGGGCAGGTATTTATGCCTCTGTATATAATCAGTCATTACTTGTGGGCTGTTTCGAAAAGGAAACATGACCTTGGGAGAGGCAGCTCCCTTTGGCTGAGGAAACTCCCAAGGGGGCTGACAGCTGAGGGCTGTCTCCCGGAAACACTTCCAGCAGCTGGGGAAAATGCCCTTCACTTCTGAAGAGGGATCTCAGCGCTGTGACACAGCATCCACAAGAATGAAATACCAATACATGGCGGGAACATTCCAGATAGAGGGAACAGCAAATACAACAGCCCCAAGACTGAATACGTGCAAGCAATGGGAAGGAGAAATACAAAGACATTGAAGAGAATGTGGTGGAAGCCAGGGAGTGGAGAGCAGATGGGACCTTCTGGGTTATGAGTTTTGTATTTATTCTGGTAGCAATGGGAGCTATTTGAGGGCTGTAAACAGGAGGGTAACAGGATTTATTTATTCTTTTAAAGATCATTCTGGCTGCCGGCTGAAAGTGGGGAAACAGTAAAGAGTGATTGTAGCAGGTGGGGTGAGACCATAGTAACACGGGTTAGGGTTATGGCAGTGAAGCTGGGGAGAAGCGGTCAAGTTTGGGATTTATCTTGGGGGTAGAGCCAACAGGTCTTGCTGATCCGTTGGATGTAGGATCTGAGGTTAACAAGAGAACTCAAGATGACTTCTAGGTTTGTAGGCTGCCCAGCAGAGGAGGTGATTGGAGCTTTAGGTGGGGAAGACTGAGAAAGAAATATTTTGGGTGTGAGAATGTGTGAGTGGAGGACAGAGGGACAAAGGAGAGTTAAGAATCATTCTGATAATGCCATTTGCAGCAACGTGGATGAATCTAGAGATTATCACACTAAGTGAAGTAAGTCAGACAGAAAAAGACAAATATGTGATATCACTTATACGTGGAGTCTAAAAAAGAAATGATACAAATGAACTTATTTACAGGAGAGAAATAGACTCAGACATAGAAAACAAACTTATGGTTACCAAAGGGGTAGAGAGGGATAAATTAGGAATTTGGGATTAATAGATACAAATTACTATGTATAAAATAGATAAACAAAAAGATTCTACCTTATAGCACAGGGAACTGTACTTAATATCTTGTAATAATCTATAATGGAAAAGAATCTGAAAAAGAATATATATATATGTATATATGAATCACTTTGCTGTACATCTGAAACTATCGCAACATTGTAAATCAACTATACTTCAATTTTTTAAAAATTTTAAAAATTAAAAAAGAAGCATTGTTCTGGCCACGGTAAATTTGAGATTTCCTGTCTTAGTCTTGGTTCCCTGGAAACAAATTCTGAGACAGGCGTCTGAGTGCAACGGTTTATTTGGGAGATGATCCAAGGAAACACAAGTAGGGAGGCAGCGAAGTGAGGTAGGGAAGAGAAGGCAGCCAATAGGGTGTATTTTATCAAGCAAGTTACCAATATATAGACAACTGGAGCTTAATATCACAGGGGACTCTGGAAAACAGTCTAGAGCATGCGTTTCACAATGGGCCTACCCAAAAAGTAAGGATGCTAGAATGTTTGTCAGCCATTCCTATTAGTGCTCCTGGAACCATTAATTCCTTGGCACCTCCAGCCTGCTGCAAGCTTGAGCAGAGAAGGCTCTGACAACCAGAGAAAGTCCTCAGTCAGAGACGCAGTAACCAGAAGCCAGGCTGGTGGGCACTGAAATGGTAAGAGCTGAAGGGATACTGGTGGGAAGGAAGAAATTCAGAGTCAAGGCCTAGTTAAGACACCAGATACCACAAGGAGGCGGAAGTATCCAAAGGAGCCAAGTGCAAGGGCCAATCTCATAGTTCAGTCTAGAGTCACAAAGAACAGACAGGCAGCCACGTGAGGCAGTGGCTGGATCAGAGTGAAGCCCATGGGCAGAGCTTATTGGCACTGGCACATCTTTTGAAGACGCCAAGTCAATATGAATAGCAACTATCTACAGCTCCAGAATGTCAGTGGATTGATTGGGATTGAATGGATCATCAAATGATGTCAGAGTTGCTACTCTGGGGATCTTGCCTGAAGACTGATTAGGTGACTTTTTCAAGGTCGTCTATAGCCCTGAGATTCTGTAAGTACCCCTCTTTTACAAATGCAGAAACTACGATGCAAGAAGGATAAAGGTTTTTCTTAGACTCTGAAAGTTCGCTGGCTTGCCCTCTAGAGAACAGTGCACACGTAAAAGCTCATCTCAGTAATTTTTTCCATGAAGGGGCTTGAGTGTTTTATCAATATTCATGATAAATGTTTTTTAAAGGTAATTGGCTTGTCAAAACATCTCAAACCTGAAGGTCACATTATTCAAAATTCTTTTCTTCTGTATCATGCTTTAATTCTGTCATGACAGTCCAGCTCAAATTCCCCAGGCAATAGTAATTACTCCATTACTTAATTGAGGTCCTAATCAATTAGCATCTATTGTCAAAAGTAATCATCTATTTATTTTAAATGGGCTCTCTTTATTGAAGCCACAAGTACTAAATGGAAGAGTTGGGATTTTCCTACAAGAATAGTTGAATTTAACCTCTTATTGTTTTCCTTTCCCAGCCTCGGGGTCATCTTATGTTCTAGAACTAGTAGCTATTTTCAAGGCATGGGTCTTTCTTAGACCAAAAAAAGTAAAAACAATGCAATTTAAATATAAACAGCAATCCAATTCAGGAGGTACTCCTCAAGCAACTCCATGACATCGTGGGATAGCTGCTATTTCCCTCTCACTCCAACTCCTGATTTAGCAAATCTCTACTTGTGTCCTTCGTGTTTGTTTGGCTTAAGTTTGTTCTTGAAAAGTGTTTATGGTGCAATAAACTCCACTCTTTAGGTTCTCAGTCCGGTGTTCTTATCCTGAAGCTCAGGGAACCCTGAGAATGCTTAGAGCTAAGAATTTACAAGCTGGTTTCAAGGATTCCATGGGTGATTTGAAATTATACAAAATTTGATGTGGCTCTGCATTTCGGCTTTTCTAGGGTAAAGTTCTTTCCACAGATTCTTAAAAATGACCTAAAACAAGGCTAACCACCATTTTGTTCTTCTTATCCCCATTTTTAAAAAGGTTTTGAAACCAAGTCCCTCTAAAACCGAGTTCCCTTCCCAAGTTCATGATTAATCCCTCTATCCAAAACTTTATTCCCTTTCTTGTCCCCTCTGAGAGCAATCCTGTGCTAAATGAACACTGATCAACCAGAGTTAGATGACTTAAATTGCTGTAGTCGATAACATCGCTAATGTACTAAAATTGCTATTATAGATTGTCATCATTAACGTGCAAACTCAGGTTGTTTCTCCAGGGCAAGGTGAGCTCCTAGACCCCCAAGCCATGGACCATCTGGCCAGAGAGTCATAAACCAGAGACAACCTGACTCCCAAAACTATGATTAAGAAACATCACAAAAATGTCACAAGATGATGATTAACCCCAGCCTCTTTGTTCCTCCCGTTTGAAAAACGCTTAATTCAAAGACCAAGTTGGAGTGAATCTGAAGCTTATCTCCTACTCCCTTGCTTGGCACCCTGCAATAAATCCTTATGCTGCAGCTGACTACCACTGTCAGAGCTTGGCTTTCTGCGCTGTGGGCACCCGAGCCCTTTGCTTGCTTACAGTTTCATACAAATAATTTTCCTTTGTTCAGTATTTTCCCTTTAAACCAGCTCTTCGGGGCATCAGCTGGGCTGTTCCCCTTCACTGAACCATCCCACACTAGCTTCCACCAATCTTCCTTTTGCATTCATACCGGATAACTCTCATTTATACTCCAAACCCACACAGTGAGGTAGAAAATTGTTCCTCACTCTCTGATTCATAAAGTGTTTAATTTTTTTTCTAGAATGAATATTATTAAGGGTTTGTCGTTGTCTTCATTTCCTCAGATAGCATTTCCTTCTGTTATTAATATAAGCAACAAAACACTATAGTCTCACAACCTTGTCACAAGTCAGATATTTTCAAATCATAGAGCAGTTGTTACAGACATTTTGAAATTAGTTTGCACTCATTACTACTTTTAAAACTCACAATAGTTATTAAACTTGCTGCTAGATCTTGTTATTTAAGCACACATGTAACTGTTGTTCAATAACAAAATTCAACTGAGTAAAATTTAACAACCTAATTGGCTTTATCGAACAATTTGTGAGCCAGGTGGCATTCCATCTAGCAAGTAGGGGGAGCTCCAAAGGGTGACAGAGAGGGGAAGATTTTAAAGGCAGGACAAAGAAGTTATAAACAGAAAAAAAGGATTATTTCAGATTATTTTCCCTTTTGGGGAAAAAGGGCTCATATAAGGTGGGTTACCTCATCTTCCTGTGGGGGATGGAGAGGGCCCATGTGACAGATGACCTCATTGGTGCTGACCACAAAATTCCTGACTGACCAGTTAAGACTACATTTCTGGGGCAAGCTGAAGCTTCAATTAGATTAGGTATTAAGCCTTGGTTTGGTGGCATGGCCTAGCATGAGTAAGTTCATTTCAGGTCTATGGGTTGTTTTTCTTTTACTACTATATGACAAATGTATTTCTTGATGTTTTGTTAATTGTATTTCAGCATAAATGTTTTCCTTTATAATCCTAGGCATTTTATTTTATGCATTTAAAAATATTATTGGGGCCTCCCTAGTGGCACAGTGGTTGAGAGTGCACCTGCCGATGCAGGGGACATGGGTCCGTGCCCCGGTCCGGGAAGATCCCACATGCCACGGAGCGGCTGGGCCCATGAGCCATGGCCACTGAGCCCGCGCGTCCGGAGCCTGTGCTCCGCAACGGGAGAGGCCACAACAGTGAGAGGTCCGTGTACTGCAAAAAAAAAAAAAAAATTATTGTGAAAAAGGGCTCATGATACCAAAAAAAGATAAGAATCTTTAATTTGAAAAATACGAGTTCCAGAAAGAAAACAAGATATCAGAGAAAATTAAAGAAATGAAAGAAGAAAATATTTCGCAGAACTGAAGGACATTAATTTCCAGATTGAATGGGGCCTGCGTGTATTTAGATCAATAAATGAGAAAGATCTGCATCAAAATCTAGGATCATGCAGATGCAGAACATATGTGATAAAAATCCCCAAAATCTTCCAAAGAAGAAACAAAATAATATACAAAGAACTGGCCATCAAGAATTCATCAGATTTCTCATCTGCAGCACTGAAAGCCAGAAGACAATGGTGCAAAGCCTTCAAAATTCTAAAGGAAAATCATTTCCAGTCCAGAATTTTATATGCAACCAAATTATCCATCTTAAATGATAGTGAGTGTAGAATAAGAAAATTTTCAGATAATCCAGGAGTCAAGAAATTTGTCTCTTGCAAAAACACTGAAGCTTCTGCTCCAGCAAAATGAAGGAAGAAATCACAAAAGCACAAGACGTGGGATCCAGCAAACTGGTGATCCAATTTGGGAAGAAGATCCAGATGGGAAGAAATGAAACAAGTTCCCAGGATTATGGTGAAGGGTGGTCCCAGGCTAGTATCTCTATAGCAGTCTTAGAGAGCAAGCAAGAGGGTGAAGGGTTGTCCCTAGGAACAAAAGCACATGCTAGTTTACATACATGTTTATTTATTTATTTTTTTATTTTTATTTATTTTTTAAATAAATTTATTTATTTATTTATAAAATAAATGTATTTATTTATTTTTGGCTGTGTTGGGTCTTCATTTTTGTGCGAGGGCTTTCTCCAGTTGCGGAGAGCAGGGGCCACTCTTCATCGTGGTGCGCAGGCCTCTCGCTGTCACGGCCTCTCCCATTGTGGAGCACAGGCTCCAGACGCGCAGCCTCAGTAGTTGTGGCTCATGGGCCCAGTTGCTCCGCGACATGTGGGATCCTCCCAGACCAGGGCTCGAACCTGTGTTCCCTGCACTGGCAGGCAGACTCTCAACCACTGTGCCACCAGGGAAGCCCGTTTGTTTATTTATATATTTGTGTTTCAACATATTGGTAGAGTTCATCTTTGGCAGAGTTTTGAGGATAAATTAGTGAGAGTTACTTTTTGTTTTTTAACATCTTTATTGGAGTATAATTGCTTTACAATGTTGTGTTAGTTTCTGCTGTATGACAAAGTGAATCAGCTATATGTATACATATATCCCCATATCCCCTCCCTCTTGCGTCTCCCTCCCACTCTCCCTATCCCACCCCTCTAGGTGGTCACAAAGCACCGAGCTGACCTCCCTGTGCTATGCAGCTGTTTCCCACTAGCTATCTATTTCACATTTGGTAGTGTATGTATGTCCATGCCACTCTCTCACTTTGTCCCAGCTTACCCATCCCCCTCCCCGTGTCCTCAAGTCCATTCTCTATGTTTTTTAAAACAAAACAAACAAAAAAAGAGAGAAAAGGAGAACGTTGTGGTTTTAAAAATTATTTAGAAATCTGGAGGTTAAATACACAAAGAAACAGCTGAGAGAGTGATTGAATGAAATAGGACAGGGTTTCTCAACCTTGGCATTATCAATATTTTGGACCAGATAATTCTTTGTTGTAAGAGGCTGTCCCATCTTTGGCTTCAACCTACTATATGCCATTAGCATCCCCCCTCTTTTTTTTTTTTTTTTTTTTTTTTGCGGTACGCGGGCCTCTCACTGTTGTGGCCTCTCCCGTTGCAGAGCACAGGCTCCAGAAGCGCAGGCTCAGCGGCCATGGCTCATGGGCCCAGCTGCGCTGCGGCATGTGGGATCTTCCCAGACCGGGGCACGAACCCGTGTCCCCTGCATCGGCAGGCGGACTCTCAACCACTTCACCACCAGGGAAGCCCAACATCCCCCCTCTTAATCATGACAATCAGAAATGTCTCCAGACGTTACCGATGTTCCTGGGCAGTAAATCATCCCTGATGAGAACAGAAATAGGGAAGAGAAAGGAGGAGTGTTTTTGTTATAAGCCTTGTGAAACTATTAGATTATTTAAGTTCACTTAAATGATCATTTACTACTATGATAAAAATCAAAATTAAACTTAAAGAGTTAATAGTATTCACAGATACCAATGATAATCAATTAGACAATATATTTAGGGGGAAAAAGATATTGTTGACAATCGCAGTGAAAATTATAAGGTCCCTAGGAATAAATCTCAAACAAAGATGACAAAATTGTGATGGAAAAAAAATTATACCCATAATTAACTGATGGAAAAAAGCCTAAGTGAAGAGGCACCATGCTCATATATGAGAAGATAGAACTTCATAAAGATGGAAACCCTTCCAGAAGCAATATATAAATTAAATTGCGTTCCAATAATAATCTCCACAGGATTTTCACTGGCTCTGACAAGCTGATCTTAAAATCCAGAAGGAAGAGGAAAAGGTTAGAAATATAGAATGAATGGAAGAGAACAGAGACAAATCCACTCATATATGAAACTCGGTTTGCAGCAGAGAAGGAATTACAAATCTTTGGAAAATGGATGGCCCATTCAATAAACAGCCCCAGGAGAATCATCTATCCATGTGAAGAAGTAAAAATAGATCGCTATCACATATAGAAATCAATTCCAGGTACATAAAAAGCCTAAATCTCAAAAAATTATAGATGAGTATATAGGAAAATATCTCAACAACATATGAGAACACATATCATAATGGAAATCATTAATACATTTGACTAAATTAAAAATTTTAATTTCTTACAATCATAATACATAGAAAATACATAGAAAGGACAGGCACTCTGGAAGAAGCCACTATCATGCCTTAAGTGACATAAGGTTAGTATCCAGTGCCTTTAAAGAACTTTTACAAATCAGTAAGATAAGGATAAACTTATCTGAAAAGAATGCATAGGAATAAGCAGGTCATATTAGAAGGGGAAAATATGAATAGTCAATAAGCCTATGAAATAGGGCTTCCCCTCATTAGTCTACAGGGAAATGCAAATTAAGTCACAAAAATCTATTGTTTCATACTTATCAGAGCCTTGATTCAGTTCTGATAACAATTTCCTCCCCCATGTCTCAGGTAAATCATGATTTAAGGCAATCACACCTAACAAGCAATGAAGCCATGTCTGCTGTGTGGTTCTGGGAAAGCTTCTTCACTCTAAAAAGAAAAGATATCCGTGCAAGTAACAGTCTTGGATATTGTGGGGTCTGCCAGCAATGCCTGGAGCTATGGCAGCCATCTTATGAGTGTGAGTAGAGTGAGCTCGAAATGAAGACACTGAAGACAACACAGGAGAAAAATGGAAGAAACCTGGTCCTTAATGACATTGTTGAGCAGCTGAATTAACTAACCCTAGAACTGCCAAACCAGATTTTGGGAGGTTTGTGGTTGTGTGTGTGTGTGTGTGTGTGTGTGTGTGTGTGAGAGAGAGAGAGAGAGAGAGAGAGAGGGGGAGAGAGAGGGAGAGAACAAATTCCCTATTGTTGAAGACATTTTTAGTTTGGCTTTCTAATACTTGCAGCTTAAATCATCCTAAAATGACCCTGCAGTTTAGGGTCATCATTGACCCTAAACTGTAAACTACTCAAGGAAAGGGGTGTGTCTTGTTTATTTTTATCTTTTGCACTTAAAACACTGTGAAACAGAGGCTCAAAAATTCCTTATTGAATAAATGAGAGACTTTGTAGTCAGGATGGCTCTGGACAGAAGGGTAAAGTAATGAATGTTTTTATATTCCTCTTTCTTGGTCCCCTCTTCTCCTTCATCCTTCCCCATCCACACGCTCCCACCATGCCCACAGGAACTGCCCAAATTTCTTCTCATGCAAAATGATAGGGAATAAAATTTTTCTCCCCTCTTCCATGCCTCTTATCAAAAATATACCTCTTGTATTCCCATTCCCACCAGAGTCCCACTAACTACAATGGTTGATATCATCAACTGATTGTACCAAAATGATTAATTTCTTCATTTAGATTCTTACCCAGATCACATTTTCATTTTTACAGCTGTCTACCCTTAACCAAAGAGGAAGCCAGTGATGGAAAGATGGAGCCCAAAGTTGGTGAGTGAGATATTGGGGGTATCAGGGTATTTTTCCAGTGCCTCTTGGCACCCATCACGTAGGCAGCCATGCCTCTCACTCACTACCTTCCCTGTGGAGCCCACCCCACACACGTCAGCTGGGACTCATGGAGGAGGGAGTAACGTAGAAACTCCACAAGAACCCCTGTGAAGAATGTCAGGCCGAGCTCATGCTATACCCCAGGTGGTGGGACACTGGCATGTTTCTTCTCCGAGTAAAGCTGAATGAGTTAATTATTTTTCTAATCTGGGCCAACACTTGAACCATGGCTAACCGGTCGCCCAACTTTAATTGGCACCATCACTGGGAGTTTCTAGGAAAGCCCATAACATAAAATACAGGGTGAACAGTGCCCCCAGAAGTTGTGTGAGGGTAGGCTTCTAGTTCGGACTCGACAAACAATTAGGACACATGAGATGGCCTTGAGATGATCTCTCTTCACTTGGCGGGTAGGAGAACACTTCAGAAACTTCCAGTGCAGGCTCTTGCCAGCAGTGCTTTTGTGGTGAGCAGGAGGGAGATAGAAGCCATACAGAGCAGAGACCGGTGTCAGGAAACATCCTTCTAAGGCAGTGGATCTCAACCCTGGCTGCATACTGGAATCACCTGGGACAGAAAACACTGACGCCTGCGCCTGATGTAATAGGTCTGGGATGCAGACTGGGCATCTGGGAAATTGGAATGTTCCCCAGGTGAGCCAGTGAGCGGCCAGGGTTGAGAATCACTGCTCCCAGCTTACCTTGGCTTGTACCCCCGGGGACCAGTCCATGGCCTGTTAGGAACGGGGCCGCACAGCGGGAGGTGAGTGGCTGGTGAGCGGTGGGCGGGCGAGCTAGCGAAGCTTCATCTGTAGTTACAACCCATCCATTGCTCTCATTACCACCTGAGCTCCGCCTCCTGTCAGCATTATGGTGAGTTGTATGATTGTTTCATTATATATTACAAAGTAATAATAATAGAAATAAAGTGCACAATAAATGTAATGCACTTGAATCATCCCGAAACTGTACCTCCGCCCCCTTTCGTGAAAAAATTGTCTTCCACGAAACTGGTCCCTGGTACCAAAAAGGCTGGGGACCAATGTGTTAAAGGTTGAAACGGGTTGTTTTAGGGACCTTTTATAAGAAACTTTTATTTTATAAGAAACTTTTTGGGGGGATAGTTTAAGATATTCATACCTGGCTAAGAAAATTGTATAATATGTCATAGATTTTCCCACATCTTTGACTCTAAGAATGCTACACATACAGTTTCTGTTGCCCTCTGTTTCTCTCCGTAATGCATTTAGCATGTGGGAATCTATGCAAGTGTTTGTATGTGTGTGGGTCTGAATACGCCTGAATGCTCTTTTAAACCAACATTTACAGCCAACTGCAATAGAATCTTGCCATATTTTCTCCAGGATTATGCCTTTACATCAATAGATATCAAACCTTTTGTGTTTTAAAGCAGGTTAACAAAATCTTGCACAAACTGCATAAGATAGATATTTAATTATGAGTTAGTAATTTTTATTTATAATAAAGGTGACCAGTGAGGAGATTAACGGTATTTTGATGAATACAAAAACAATTTAATTTTTTATTTGAAAGAAAATGTCAAACTTGCAAAAGGAAAAATACAGAGAATACTGGTAAATTGTTTTCTATGATTCACCTATTATAAATATTTTACCCTATTGGCTTTGTCATTTTCTCCCATCCTCTCCCCCCACCTGCCCCCCCCCAACACACAAATAATTTCTTTCTGAAGGATTTGAGGACATGTTACATATGGGGTGACCCCTTTATCCGTAAATACTTCAATGTGTTCCCAAGGATAGGGGTATTCTATTAAATAGTCATAATACAGTTCTCAACTTGATAAACTTACATTGATTCAATACCCTACCGTCCTTGCTCTAATTTTGTCAGTTAACCTAATAATGTCCTTTACGACATCTCCCCCTCCACTACACGATCCAGTCCAGGGTCAGATATTTCATTTAGTGTTTATGTCTTCAGCCTCCCTTAATCTGGAGCATTTCCATTGTCTCTGTCTTTTACACCATTAACATTTTTAAAGAATCCAGTTCCCCCTATGCCTTTTTAAAAAAAAATAGGACACTCCTCATTTTGGGTTTGTCTGATGTTTCTGTGGAGATAGACGCAGGTTATGTACCCTTGTATGCATTGATGAATTCCTATTTTTTTCAATGGTTTATAAACTGTTATTGTGTTTAATCATTTCGGTGCTCAGATTGTATCAGATTTAGCTAGTGCGAGACTTTCAAGCTGGCTTCTGTATCCCCGTGATACGCCCCTCATTTGGAGTATTTCCTTATTTTCCGGCATAAAGAAATGTTCCAGGCTGGTACAGCTATCAGGCTCTGTCAAGCTCTGGGCCAGTACCTCAGGAGGCCATGTGCTTTCAGACAGTCATCCTTGAACTTTTCGAGGTCCTCCTCGAAAAGGAGCGGGTTCTGGGCCCTGCCAGAGCCAGCAGTGTTATGTGGGTGGGGCACCCCGTCTCATTTTTTCCCTTCAATGCCCTTTCCCAACTTCAGTCTGCCCTCCCCTTCACGAGATCACTCCAGATTGGGCCAGCAACATGGTGCTGACGTGCTGATTTGGGGTGACCCTCACTCATTTGGACACAGGATAAGAACAGGGTTCTGGGCTGTCTACTGTCCACTGCAGGCCCCTGGACTTCAGCCCGAGTATGGCCCTGGGCTTCAGCTCTCACCTGTCCGTGTTTTGATCTGCAGCACGTGGGCCTTGCCTCTCCCTGCAGAGGGTTTTTGAGACCCTTGTTCTGTAATCAGTTAGTTGAACTGCACAGTGTGAGAGAACAGCCCCCCACAAGACTCCCATCCCTTCTGACACTAGTTGCAAGTTTTGGAGGTGCTCACAACATCACCCTCAGGTTTGATCATTCAGTAGAAGGGCTCACAGAATTCACCAAAATTGTTACATTCACAGTTATGGTTTATTACCGGGAGAGGATCCAAATTAAAATCAGTGAAGGGAAGAGGCATGTAGGACAGGGCCCAGGAGGGGTCCAAATGCAGAGCTCTGGTCTCCCTGTGGAGTCACAGACAGCACAGCCTCCTCCCAGCCACAATGTGTGACAATATACGGAGAGACTGCTGACCAGGGAAACTCACCTGAGCCTTCGGTGTTTAGAGTTTTTACTGGGCTCAAGCACCTCCTGCCCACATGACTGACCTTTAGTCTCCAGCCTTCCTGGAAGCTGGGCTAATACCTTTAGCCTCTAGTTCCTCTCAGATCACAACTGATATGGCATGGCACAAAGCCTCCTTCATAGGTCACACTGCTGGACTGTCTGGCCAAGGCTCCCAGGCAAACAAAGACATCCCATCAGGCAGGACATTGCAGGGGCTGGGAGATCACCTCCCAGTAGCCGAGGGTAAAGGCCAGCCCTCTCTTTGCGTAAAGTGAATTCTTCACTACACACTCCACAATGTCAATGAGCCTTTCCATTCTATGTTGTTTCTTGCCCTCCAGGTGAGTCTTAAGCTGTGCTCAAGGGGGGATACATATTTCTTGCATAAATGGTACTGCTCTTTTCACTCTACCCATGAGCCCCTCATGCGTCCTCCCTGCATTTGGTGGTGTGTGTAGTAAGACAGGGGTGGTCATTGAAAGAGAGTGAATTCCAGGAATGCAGTGATTAAGGCCTGGGGAGTTCAAAAGATGACATGGTTGGAAGACATGTTATTCCACATTTAGGCTGTAAAATTCAGAATGGAAAATTTAACATGTCCAGGAAACAGTTAGTTACGTTTCCTGCATACTTTAGGCAGCATGAAGATGATCCACAAAGCACGGGAACGACCTTTGATTGAGTCACTGGAAGTCTGCGTTCACGGGCTGCCCAATGGATGATGCAGCACCATGAGTAAATGGTCCTAGAGACCTGCAGGGGCAAGAAAATCCGTATTGTTTCAATAAGAGCAGGTTGTGAAGCGCCATGGCATTGTGAGAAATAAAAGTGCTGCTACCCTTTATTTCGTGGTGAGAGATATAAATGTAGCCACGGATAGTGCTTTTGACAGCAAAGTACAGGAAGGGATGATGCCTGGACACCAGGAAGAAACCCCACGGGTAGTGTTTTTTTGTTTTGTTTCGTTTTGTTTTGCGGTACGCGGGCCTCTCACTGTGTGGCCTCTCCCGTTGCGGAGCACAGGCTCTGGACGCGCAGGCTCAGCGGCCATGGCTCACGGGCCTAGCCGCTCCGCGGCATGTGGGATCTTCCCGGACCGGGTCACGAACCCGTGTCCCCTGCATCAGCAGGCGGACTCTCAACCACTGTGCCACCAGGGAAGCCCTATTGTGTTTTTTACAGTTTTTTTTTTCCTGTAACTGATTTCCAATCTCATAGCGTATGGTCAGAAAAGATGCTTGATACGATTTCAATTTCCTTAAATTTTCTGAGGCTTCATTTGTGACCCAAGATGTGATCTATCCTGGAGAATGTTCCACGTGCACTTGAGAAGAAAGTGTGTTCTGCCACTTTTGGGTGGAATGTTCTATAAATATCAATTAGATCTCTCTGGTCTACTGGGTCATTTAAAGCTTGTGTTTCCTTATATATTTTCTGTTTAGATGATCTGTCCATTGGTTTAAGTGGGGTGTTAAAGTCCTCTACTATTATTGTGTTACTATCTATTTCTCCTTTCATGGTTGTTAGCATTGCCTTATGTATTGAGGTGCTCCTATGTTGGGTGCATAAACATTTATAATTGTTATATCTTCTTCTTGGATTGGTCTTTTGATCATTATGTAGTATTCCTCCTTATCTCTTGTAACAGTCTTTATTTTAAAGTCTATTTTATCTGATACGAGTATTGCTACTCCAGCTTTCTTTTGATTTCCATTTGCATGGAATATCTTTTTCCATCCCCTCACTTTCAGTCTGTATGTGTCCTTAGGTCTGAAGTGGGTCTCTTGTAGACAGCATATATATGGGTCTTGTTTTTGTATCCATTCAGCCAGTCTGTGTCTTTTAGTTGGGGCATTTAATCCAGTTACATTCAAGGTTATTATCGATATGTATGTTCCTATTACTATTTTCTTAATTGTTTTGGGTTAGTTTTTGTGGGTCTTTTTCTTCTCTTGTGTTTCCCACTTACAGAAGTTTCTTTAGCATTTGTTGTAAGGCTGGTTTGGTGGTGCTGAATTCTTTTAGCTTTTGCTTGTCTGTAAAGGTTTTAATTTCTCCATCAAATCTGAATGAGATCCTTGCTGGGTAGAGTAATCTTGGTTGTAGGTGTTTCTCTTTCATCACTTAAAGTGTATCCTGCCACTCCCTTCTGGCCTGCAGAGCTTCTGCTGAAAAATCAGCTGATAACCTTATGGGGATTCCTTTGTATGTTACGTTTTGGTTTTCCCTTGCTGCTTTTAATATTTTTTCTTTGCATTTAATTTTTGTTACTTTGATTTATATGTGTCTTGGTGTGTGTTTCCTAGGGTTTATCCTGTATGGGACTCTCTGTGCTTCCTGGACTTGGGGGACTATTTCCTTTCCCATGTTAGGAAAGATCTCTTCAAATATTTTCTCAGACCCTTTCGTTTTCTCTTCTTCTGGGACCCCTATAATTCGAATGTTGGTGTGTTTACTGTTGTCCCTGAGGTCTCTGAGATTGTCTTCAATTCTTTTCATTCTTTTTTCTTTATTCTGCTCCTTGGGAGTTATTTCCACCATTTTGTCTTCCAGCTCACTTATTTGTTCTTCTCTCTCAGTTATTCTGTTACTGATTCCTTCTAGTGTAGTTTTCCTTTCAGTTATTGTGTTGTTCATCTCTGTTTGTTCTTTAGTTCTTCTAGGTCTTTGTTAAACATTCTTGTATTTTCTCAGTCCCTGCCTCCACTCTATTTCTGAGATTCTGGATCATCTTTACTACCACTACTCTGAATTCTTTTTCAGGTAGATTGCCTAGTTCCTCTTCATTTATTTTGTCTTGTAGGTTTTTACCTTGCTCCTTCATCTGTGACATATTTTTTTTGCCATCTCATTTTTTTTTTTTTTTTTTTGTGAGTGGGATTGTGTCCTGTCTTACTGGTTGTTTGGCCTGAGGCTTCCAACTCTGGGGTTTGTAGGCTATTGGGTAGAGCTGAGTCCTGGTGCTGAGATGAGGAACTCCGTGAGACCTCACTCTGATGAATATTCCCTGGAGTCTGAGGTTCTCTGTTAGTCCAATGGTTTGGACTCAGAGCTCCCACCGCAGGATCTTTGGCCGGACCCTGGGCTCGTGAACCAAGATCCCACAAGCTGCCTGAGGTGGCAAAAAAAGCAAAACAAACAAACAAAGTAAAAAATAAAACTAGACTAGGAAACTAACAGATATGTTAGGAAGAATATAAAAGCAAAAATATAGATGAAGCAGCAACTGGAAGGTACATCAGTACAAGAATAGTAAAAAAGAGGAGGGAAAAGAAAAAAAAAAGGGGGTGGGGGGGAAGGCCTTGGCTGTGGAGGGCAGGGCCTATGCAGGGGTGAGGTTTGGGTGGTGGGTGGAGCAAATACTCAGGACCTACAGGGCTGGAAAAGGCCCTGGGGGCTGTGGTGGGCGGGGCTTAGGCTCAAGGAACAGAAGGGGCCCAGGCGTGCCCCCCACCCCTGGTCTCAGAGGGCATGGGACCTCACATGGGAGCCCTGCAGGCTTCCTGAGCTCAAATGGGCAGGGCAAACTCCCTCCTCTCCTCTCCTCCCCCTCCCACCTGCCTCTCCTAATCTCCCCAGCCTCCCTCCTATGCCCTCAAGGACCCACGCAGCCTGGAGGGGGTCTTGGAGGGCAGGGGATCAGCCTGGGAGCTCAGCAGGCTCCCCAGGCCGAGTGGGCAGGGCAGTCGCCCTCTCCTGCTTCTCCTGGATGGTTCCTCCTGCCTGCCTCTCCTGATCTCCCTAACCTCCCTCCTATGCCCCCAGGACCCACGTAGCCTGGATGGGGTTTTGGAGGGGGGGGTACCGGCCTGGGAGCTCAGCAAGCTCCCCATCCCAAGTGGGCCAGGTGATTGCCCTCCGCTCCTCTCCCTCTTCCAGAAGAGTCCCTCCCGCCTGCCCCTCCTGATCTCCCTGGCCTCAGGGGCGCCGATCCTGTTTGGCCTCCACTTCTCCTCCCTGCTCAGTCCCCCTATGTCCTACCGGTCCACTTCGGGGTTCCTTCCGTCTCCTTGGGCGTCAGAGTTCCCCACCAGTGGCTGGCAGGCACCCTAGTTGTAGGGAGATGCTAACTCTGCATCTTCCCCGACCACCATCTTGACTCCACCTCTCTTTTTATATTTTGAATATTAATGTCGTCAGATAGGTCTTTTGCAAATATCTTCTCCCATTCAGTAGGTTGCCTTTTCAGTTTGTTGATAGTTTCCTTTGCTGTGAAAAAGCTTTTTAGTTTGATGTAGTCTCATTTGTTTATTTTTGCTTTTGTTTCCCTTGCCTGAGGAGACATATCCAAAGAAAAAATATATATTACCAAGACTGATATCAAAGAATATACTGCCTATGTTTTCTTCTAGAAGTTTTATGGTTTCAGGTCTTTAATCCGTTTTGAATTTATTTTTGTATATGGTGTGAGAAAGTATTATAGTTTGACTTTTTTGCATGTAGTTGTTTGGTTTTCCCAATACCATTTATTTATTTATTTATTTGCTGAAAATTTTTCCAAAAAAATTTTTGACGTGCTTTTTTTTTTGACATGCTTCTTTTTATAGTCTTCTCTATTATGGTTCATCACAGGATATTGAATATAGTTTACTGTTCCAAACAGTAGGACCTTGTTGTTTATCCCAATACCATTTACTGAAGAGGCTGTCTTTTCCCCTATTGTATATTCTTGACTCTGTTGTCATAGATCAATTGCCCATATAAGTGTGGGTTCACTTCTGGGCTCTCTTTTCTGTTCCTTTGATCTATGTGTCTGTTTTTGGTCCAGTACCTCTACCTTTGTTCTTTTTTCTCAAGACTGTCTTGGCTATTTAGGGACTTTGTGTTTCTACACAAATTTTAGAATTATTTGTTCTAGTTCTGTGAAAAATGCCATTGGTATTTTGATAGGAATTGCATTGAACCTGTAGACTGCCTTGGGTATTATGGTCATTTTAACGATATTAATTCTTCTAATCCATGAGCATGAGCTATCTTTCCATCTGCTTGTGTTGTTTTCAACTTCTCTCATCAGTGTCCTATAATTTTCCAAGTATAGGTCTTTTATCTCCTTAGTTAGATTTATTCCTAGGTATTTTATTGTTAGTGTATAAACTAAAAAATTAATTTTTAAGAATCATTGTGAAAAGTAAAATATGGATTATAGCCTCTATGTAGAATCCTCAGAAATCTGCTAGATACCGCAGCTCTCTCGGGAATATTCTCTCTTCTCCTGTTCAGTTTTTTAAATTGTACTTTTCTAGGCTTGGATAAAGCCCTACCTCCCTCCTGGCATCTTCCCTATGTCCAACTGAAAGGGAGTCTCTCTCTTTCATGTGCTTAGAACAACTATGTCCCTTCCATGGCAGAAAAAGAGGCAAGATGGGGTTTTCCCAGACTGCTCACCATTTGGGCTTGGATGCTTTAATTTTATTTCATTACGTGTATTCTTTTCTCAAATATATTTTAAGCTCCTTAAAGCTCTGAGCTAGTTCTTGCACACATATCTGAGCTGGTTCTTGCACACATATCTGTCACTTGATCAGTGTCAAAGTCCACGTTTGCCCTTCAGACCCATTTTTATGTATTTAGTGTAGTGTTCCCAATCCTGTCACCCACACCTCTCCCATATTGCCTCAACCTCATGCCACATGTACTATTTTTGCTAGAGATTTTTCTGCAAATAAACTCAACTTTTTATCTTAATTCATTTATTTTAAGAAGAAGTTTTTCATAAATAGAAAACCAGCAATGTTTTTCACAAATTGAAAGTAGAATAAACATAAATTTTTTTTTTTAAACAACACTGTTATCTATTACACTCTAACCAGCTAGTGTTGCCTTTGGGCTTTGAGCCTAAGGGCAAAGGGAGATCAGCAAGTGTTAGAGAAACTTCCTTGAACAAATCAGAGGGATTTGGAAGAGCGTCGGAAAGGGAATGCCTTTCTTTCTCACAATGGCCTTCGATGTGATTTAAGTTACCCACGTCACCCCAGACCAGCTGGTGTCACGGGAAGCGGATGCCCGCCGAGTTGAGAAGCACTAATATAAGGTGAGCAGTTGGAGCCTGAGTCTCGTGCTCCGTCTGAGTTCTCGCTTTGTGTCTCCCCAGCTCACTCTGTAAGCTCTTCTCCATTCTCTCTTGCATTTCATTGTAGGACCACTTCTCATTATCTAAGCCTTACTTTTCTTATCTGTACAGTAAGAGAATTCTAACAGACATCCCTTCTGGTTGCTTCCAGCCCTGACTTTAACCAGAGTCTATGATCACAAGATCATAAGGTAAAGCGTGCTCCCGTTTACAGTCACCACTCAGCGCTGGCTCATTATTTATCAGTAGCTCAGCACGGACTCATCTTCACCATGAAGGCTGATGATGGCCACTATCGTCCCCCTTCACAGAGAACCCAAATGAAGTAGATAGAGATCCTTTCTCTCACTCAAAGTGCTCAGGGAATATAAGAGGTATGAGCTTGGCTCCACACCCCCGAGTTTCCATTGTTTCAATGATTGCTGGCTCTGTCACATTTTACTTCCATAAAGGGAAGGGAATCCTAGACAACCTAAATATATTTTAGCGTGTAATCCTAGTTTAAGTTAGCTAAAGGGCAACTGAGCTATAAAATCATGCTGAAGCCACCCAGAAATCATGTTTTAAAAACAGAATGTGGGGGGCTAGTAGAGTTGATGGCAGTCAGGATATGCAGATTGCAAAGCTGGTCTTCCTCTTTCCTGGCAGCGTGAATTTCTGGAAGGGCAAGCTTTTTCATCCATTAGATGAGAGATTTGGGCTTTACCAAACCATCTTCATGTTCTCTCCTAGCAATCACCTTAAATATTTATCAAAACTCCTAGTTCTAAAAAAAAAATTTCAGGAATCAAATTTGTAATTGGTCCTAAAGCTACTAAATAATTCAAAAAGGAAATAGGAATTAAGATTTGGAAATTGACCTTTATATAGTAGTTAAAAAAATCTTAGGTGAAAAAATAAATGGGAATTCCTTATCAATGAGAGAAAATATAGTTCTCCAACATGGTTCATATTAATATATAAAGTCATCATTTCATATAATGCTATTTCTGAATGAGCACCTCAGATTTCATTCTGAGCAATATTAACGATAAAAATATTTGCCTGCAAATATATTTTGGAAAACTGTTGACTATCTGCCAGAATATTGGCAGCGCTCAAAACTTAAACCTACAAGCCTGTTTGTGAATATGTCATCTTTTAACACTAAACACTTAGGCCAACTCACCTGTCTAGTCATTTTCTGACGGCAAAGATACAGGGACCACTTGCTATCAGGCTGGCAAATGTTACACAGAGAATTTAGAGACAAACTACTGTAGGGAAGAAAAAACCTTTTTCTTCTACCCTCCTAGGTTCTCAGCTGGGGCTCTGTAACAAAGGATGAATTAACAAAAGGAAAGCATACACACTTAATATAGTTTTACGTGACACTGAGCCTTCATAGGGAAATGAAGACCCAAAGAAATGATTAAAGCTGAGTATTTGTATACTAGGTTGTATGAAGAGTGGAAAGTTCTGGGGAAATGTGATAGACAAATGGGTATGAGTGAAATAGAGTAAACTGGGGAAACTAAGCAAGGCATGTTCACTGGGATTTTTCTTGGAGTCCCTCCTTGGAGATAATGACGTTCCTTTCCTCTGAGTATAGGGAAGGCAGCTCTACACAAAGGTCATAAGACCTGCTTTAGGGGCAGGTCAAAGAGTCCCTCCTGCACCTACTGTTTCTCAAATTCCTTCAGCTTAAAATATTCAATACGGCACCATATTTGGGGGTAGCACGCTCTGAGCTTGGTCACTGCAAAGCTGATATGCTCGTCATCCTAGGAACACTGGAATGTTTCAGCAAAAAGCAAGCCTCTGTGATTCTTTGGCGTAAGTGAGCGGTGAAGCTGGAGCCAATTCTACACTATGGGAAATGAGAGTCCAGGCTTTTATTACTGACTCTCAGGTTACAGTCTCTATTGGAGAAGGCACTGAGAAAGAGCAGAGAGTCTAATTTTCTCTCAGTAAACTCTGTCCCTGTGCAGGAGCAAGTTTAAGACTGTCTGCAAAATGAAGTGGTCATTCTCTGATTTTCCTTGCAGTCCTATCCTTCCTAACTAGCTAGAGCTGAAAAGCTGGTTCAAGTTATATGTACTTTCTCTCCACTTTAAGGAAAACTTACCAAAAATATATATAACCTCATTCACTCAGACCAGAGCTGGGTAGACAGCTTTTTGACTTACCTATGCAAACAGGTTTTGTTAAGTAAGCTAATTAGGTAAATAGCACAGGGGAAATTGTGGGGAGGGGGAGGGGGGACTTTTCACTACTAAGGAGAAGCAACCTTTAATCGTTTTTTTTTTTTTTTTTTTGGCCACAGCACGTGGCTTGCGGGATCTCAGCTCCCCCACCAGGGATCGAACCCACCCCACCCCCTGCCCCCCACAGTGGAAGCACAGAGTCCTAACCACTGGACAGCCAGGGAATTCCCTTAAAGTGCTTTAAGGAGCATGGATAACCAACAAGGACCTACTGTACAGCACAGGGAACTCTGCTCAATATTATGTAACAACCTAAATGGGAAAAGAATGTGAAAAAAGAACAGATACATATGTATGTATAACTGAATCACTTTGCTATATACCTGAAACTAACACAACATTGTTAATCAACTATACTCCAGTATAAAATTAAAAGTTATTTCCTGGAAAAAGAAAGAGAAGAAGAAGCATTGACTTCTTTTAAAGTCATTGGTGCACGGACATGTTTTTGTTCAGATAAATTTTGGGATTGCTATTCTAACTACTAAAGATTTATGCTAAATCCTAGAGAGATGACATGTGAGTGGAATTAGAGTTACAAAGTCTGAGCTGCTTACAGCTGTCTAAGGATCTAGTCTAGTTATTGAGTGAAGGGCTAGTACCATTTAGGTGAGGTGGCAAATTGCCATGGGGATACTAAAAAGCTTCCGGAAGTTATATGATGCCTGAGGTTTCCTTCTGGGAGGAAGGGGAAAAGTAGGAAGACGGTGACATAGATGAAACCAGATTGGCCAAGAGTTGATCATTGTTGAATCTGGTGCTGAGTACATGGGCGTTCATTATACTACACTCGATACTTGTTTGAAATTGTCCAGGATGAAATATTTAAAAGTCATTAAAAAAAAAATCTCACAGATGGAACATGGTCAGGAAATTGAGGAGCATCAGCAAAGACACAGACAACAAAGTGGCTGATGGGAAAGCTCAGGACTGGAGGGAGGAAGCAGGCCAGCGGAGCAAGTGCGGACACAGCCACTTGGCTGCAGTCGCAACTTGCGTTTTCACCCCTGCTTAGCGGGCAGGAGGGATCCTGAGAGGTCTGCCAGTGCCTGCCCTGGGTCAGACTGCGATGGTAGCTAAAGATACCTTCAGCGCTCCTTGAAATGCTCAGCCTTGGATTCTACCTCTTCCCAGCAATGTCCTGTCTGCAGGCCTACCTCCTTATCAGATCCCACTCAGTGAATGTTCTAGCTCACAATATTAATATTTTCAAGAACAGGACGGTGCTTTCCTCATTTGCATGTTTGTTCATGGCCTTCTCCCTGTGGACCTGTCTGTACATGCATGTCGGGGGAGGCGGAGGGGGAATTCTAAGCAGTGGAGGGGGTGTTGGAACAGAGTGAAAAGAGACAGAGTTTGTATTCAGCTCTGGCATCTAAAATAGGATTTGTGCCCAAAGATACAGTGTTACAAGCCACGCTTTGTTGAGAAATATGATTTACATTTTTTTTTATCTCCTCTGAGGAAAGAGATATCAAGAGCCCGGTCCCCAGCAGCAAAAAGTTTTGGATTACAGAGGTCCCAGTGGCATATACAGGGGAGAGGAGAAAGCCAGACCTTGCACCCCAGCCAATGTGGGGAGAAGGAAGGGGACAGGCGAAGGTAGAGGGGAAGGCAGGTGCTAAGATCCTCATTTTCTCTCCCTGCTCCTTCAAGGAATAGGTTGGAGGCAGTTTTAGAAATATCTAGAAAGGTCTTAAAAACTAGAAGGCAGCAGGGCATCAGTCTTGCTTCCTGTTCACGGCTCTAGGCTGCCTGCTTGCACCAGTTTGGAGGTGTCTCCGCCAAAGTGAACGCAGCCACATGGTAGGGTTAAGCAGAGGGGGGAAGGCTGTAGCTTTGAGACAGGCTGGGACCTGGGACCCTCTGCTGCAGGGCTGCAGTGCTTGCATCTGGACACACCTCTCCTGGAGCAACACAATACAAAAAAACTATATGGGACTGAAAATAACTGCATGCATGTACAGTTGGGGCAAATTATGGACAAGAAGATACAAAAGACCAAAAAAAAAAAAACCCCTACTGCCCCTTTTGAAGAGCCTGGAGCAAAAACGGGGTTGGGAGCAAAAGCAGCGTACTGAGCATGCGCCCTGCACTCAACACCAGCAGAGGGGTGGGCAGACCACCTAAGCCACGCCTCTGGCATGACCCTTGGACACACCCTTACCCTCACCCCGTACAAGGAACAAGCTCACTCACCCTGGGGAAGCCAGCAAACAAGGGAACCTGTTGTCTGTTCTCACTCCCCGCTGCTACAGCAGAGGCCCCGGTAAAGCCTGGCCGGAATTTCTTGTCTGGCCTCTCGTCAATTTCTATCGATTGGGAAAGACCAAGAACCCTGGCCGGTGTCAGCTTCATGTGGCACTAATGGAACCTCGAGGGTCCCTCCTGTACGTGAGGCTGAGGGGAGCTCGGGAGACCGCTGGATGAAAGTCCGTGAGCCCACCATAGGCCGCCTAGCCGAGGCCAAAAGGAGAACACGGCAGAAACTCAGCCACATCCACGGTGACAGTAAAAGCAGAAGGTAGACTGGGCTGGAGTGTAAGGAGAAAGCAGCCAACCTGGACCAAGGTGAGAGAGCGAATGGTCAGTTCCCAGCGGCATGATGCCCAGCAGGGCGAGCAGCAAGCAGGGACACAGGGAGCGTCACCCCAGGGTCCAGAGGCGTCCGAAGACTCCACGCAGACCTCCCCTCCTTTCCCAGGGCCTCAGGGGCTTATAATCCAAACACAAGGGTGCCGTCTCAGGAGGGGGCGGGGAGGAGGGGACGGAGGATTTCTGAGATGCTCACCGTTTTTATGTAAAGAAAGCTGTTAACGTTCGCATCATACTTAGATTACCAGATTAGATGGAAAGTTCATTCATTGTTTTGTTACCCAGTGAGAAGGGCTCTCCAGGAAGACCTTACATCTTATCTGAACATCTCAGGGCAGCATCAGAGACATTGGGATCTCCTGTGTATATTTTCTTTTTTTTGTTGTTTTTTACATCTCTTTATTGGAGTATAATTGCTTTACAATGGTGTGTTAGTTTCTGCTTTATAACAAAGTGAATCAGTTATACATATACACATGTTCCCATATCTCTTCCCTCTAGCGTCTCCCTCCCTCCCACCCTCCCTATCCCACCGCACTAGGTGGTCACAAAGCACCGAGCTGATCTCCCTGTGCTATGCGGCTGCTTCCCACTAGCTATCTACCTTACGTTTGGTAGTGTATATAGTCTGTGAACTTTGTTTCAGTCGTTGCCCTAGTAGAAGTACCCGCTTTATCTCTATGACTGAGGAAGGAAAGGCTGTGGGCATGGACTCTAGACCCCTGCTCCTGCCATCTGCCTCTTCTGGCATGCTGAGTCTTGCATCTCATACCTGGGGCCTCCCGTGGATAGACCGATTGTCCACCTCACACGCCACTGATGTGACTGCAGCCACCATCATTGTCTAGACCCTTCCTATTGTCCCTCCAATATCAGTGGATCTGAATGCTGACCCTGATTATGACGATAAGGACCATATTGTACTGGCACAAAGCGCCAGGCCCTGGACCAAATGCTTTGCATCATCGTCACTTTTAATCCTTAACTGTTACCTTATGAGGTAGGTACCAATAACAGCAACATTTTCCAAACGGGAAAATTGAAGCTTAGAGAGTATAAATAACTTGATCCCAAACAGTAAGAGGCAGAGCTGGGCTTTGAGCCCTTAGCTCTTAACCACCACACAGCTCCCACTCAGTAGCCCTGCACCTGGGGAGCACAAGGGCCGAGCTTGCTATGTTGGGTGCAGTAGACATTGCTTGGACCTGGGCTCCATCAACGTCCAGCCAGTCGCGTCCCCAGCTGCATCTCCCAGCTGTCTTCCTCATCCCACGGTCCTGGTTGCTGAGATCCCTGAATGTCTTGCATCCTTTGTGGTACTCCTACACCTTCATCTCACATTCACGACTCGATGCTAGTGTCACCTCCTGGTTTGTAGAACCTTCTGTGACTCCCCGTGGCAGTGAGTTGTTCCCTCCTGTGTGCTTCCACGGCATCTGGCATGTGGATAGAATAGCTCACGTGGAAATGTAATTACATATGTATAGGACAGTGGATAGACTATCTCACGTGGAAATATAATTACATATGTATAGGACAATCACCCGAGTTGGACTGGAGGGTCCTCAGTGATAAGTCAATGTCATATTCACCTCTGAGGTTCTAGCCTAGAGAGGACATGGCGGAGACTGTGGACTGCCTTGCTGAAGCCTCTTCCAATCCTCAGTGTGTCTTCCAGCACAGCAGAGGCCAGAAAGCAGAAAAATACATTCAAATTCATTCAATATCATTCAAATGACATTCAAATTAATCATGGTTTCCATGATTAATTTAGGTCCTGCCAATCAAATGCATTCAGGTGAGACTGAGTTATGTTTGGAAAAGGCAAGGGGCCGGGAACTCATTTTGCTGGAGCGGATCTTAGTTTTTAAACTGTGACAGCAATTCCTCAAGTCAGACAGATCTGTACAGTATGTAGTCCACATATATTTGTCACGGGGAAAAAAAAGAATAAATTTAATGAAACTGCCCTCTTAAAGGTTGCCAACAACCTCTAAGAACGCATATCAGTCTCTCATCTCACTGAACCTGTTAACCATGACTTTCCCACGTGCCTTTTCAAAGAAAGTGGGCTTTGTATTATGTTTGATTTAGATCTACTAGAAATTCTGTTAAATTTGCATAGATTCTAGTTGATGGGAAAAGGGTGGGAAATAGTAACCCAGAAAGACAGTATAATCAAAAGGAAGGATTTTGTTGGGCAGCAAAGTTGAGACAGGCTAGGACCTGAGACCTGGGACCTGAGACCCTTAACTACAGTGCTTGCACCTGGACAAATGTCTCCTTGATCAACGGAATACAAAGAAGCTATAAGGGACTAAAAATGACTGCACCCACGGCAGTTGGGGCAAAGTATGAACAAAAACATACAAAATTGGCAAAACCCAACTGCCACTTCTGAGGTGTCGGGAGCAAAAGCAGTGTACTGTGCATGACCCCTGCACACAGCACCACCAAGGGGGCGGGCAGACCACCTATGCCACCCTTCCGGCCAACCCACCGATCCACCCTCACCCTCACCCCATTTAAGGAACCAGCTCAAGTGCCACCCACAGAATCATCCTCACCCTGCCCTCGGGGAGTGAGCAAGGGAACATGTTACTTATTTTCTCTCCCTCATGCTTCGGTCCCAATAAAGCCTTGCCTGAATTTCTTGTCTGGCCTCTTATCAATTTCTATTAAGGAGTCCCAGAACCCAGATTGGTAACAAAGTCAACAGACGTCTGCTGAATCCCCAAAATCATACCAAAGAGGCAAGAATCTCAGCTTCCACGTAATGCTCAGTCTTAACTTTTGTTTGTGTAATTTCGATTGTGTTTCTCTCTACCTCCAGGATTCTATGCTTCTATGACATCTATGATGTACAGTAAACCGTAAAGTACACCAGGAAAACTCCCTGTGGCAGGGGCGGGAGGACAGACTAGAAAGTCCTGGCAGCATTTTACCAGCCAGGCAAAGGGAAGCTCAGTGATTTGCTGAAGATCCCAGTGAGCTGGTAACCAAACCAGCTCTCTTTCTACCGCGCACTTTATAAAGTGGTCTTATTTTCAATAAACTTCTTGGTAGGAGCTGAGAATGACCAGAGCAGGAACCCCCAGAGCCAAGAGGCCAAGCATCCTGAAATGCTTCCAGCCTCCTGTGCAGTCTGATGGGGAAATAGACACCAGCTCATCAGCAGAGCCACGGGAATTAGAAAGAGGCAGGGAGTTGTTCCCAGCATGGCCTTTGGTGCATCCCGATGGACAATGGCGCCGGGGATGAACGAGTATTTGTATGGATCTCAGTTTAAGAATCATATAGGCCAGAGCGATCGGTCTTTCACAGCTCTGTACCCAACGCTAAAAATAAAGCCTTAGTTTTGAGGTGATGCCAACAGTTTGCTGCATTGGTATGCAGGAGCCTTCCTCCAGTGCAAGTATTTACAACATGTTTTCAGTACCACTGGCAGAGGGGCTGTAGCAGGCATCCATTTGCTGAGCGTTTAAAGATAACAATGTACCCACGCTCCGTCCTTTCTTTAGCGCTAATGGACAGGAGCAAGCTGTATGGCTTCTTAAATAATACAGCAGCCTTTTGTGACCTCCCCCTTCTCAGGCAGCTCTTGCCACCAACTCAATTATTAACTTAGAGCTGCAAGGAACATTTCAGACGTTACTCAAGTATTCATCATCCACCCCACCCCACAAATGATATAAAAGGAAAATAATCAAAGACCCTTAAATAATCACAATTTTTAAAAAATATAAAGTAGAACAGACGGTTTTGTTTTAAGCTGTAAGTGAAAGTGGATTAATGTTTTCCTTAGAAAACATTTATTTGAGAATTTCAGATCAATTCCTGCTTTGCCCCCTGGTATGCCTTCTTCAATTGCAGTCACTGCTGTAGGTTTGACCCTGCATGTCTGTTAGTGGACTAGATAACAAATGTACCCAGGAAAAGTGCGGAGTAGAAAAGTTTGGATGTCTTGATATCCCTTCACCATGACCATGACCACGACCGCCATGTCCTACACCACATCCATCCGGCAACACTCCCCAGGTCCCTCCCAGACAGCACCGGGGACTACCTGCTCTCTCCCTTCTTGTCATTCCCATTGCCTGGGTCTTCCCTGTTAAGGTCAGTGCCAAGGACTTTTGACTTCTTTAGTGCATCTACATTTATGAAAGTGGGATTCTTATCCAGAGGAGTTAAAGGCAACGATCCAGAAATGTATTTAATTATGAAAGTAACAAATCAATATGAAAACAAAAGTTAGAATGTTGTAGAAGACTCTAGAGTGAAGAGGAAACACCCTCCTCCCTTTTCCCCATTCTGGCTTCCACTCCTCAGGAGGGCTGCTTCCAATCATTTCTCTTGTACATAATTCTAAATAAAATATGCCCCTATTTCCTGACTTGTCTCTTTAAATGGTATCTCTTGACTTCACACCACGAAAACGAGAAATTTACTTGTCATCTCCTCTTTCCTTCCTTCACCAAACTTTTGTTTATTATGTTTTAATCTTTTGCCTCTTCTACGAGTCAACTGTGGAAATAAATGAAGACCAATTAAATGAGAAACCCGAGGGCTATAAATTCTGAGCTTGCTAGAGCAAGGGAGTCAGTGTCAGTCAGTTATGCTTTGGCAGAGACTCAGAAGCAGACTCATTAGGCAGAGGAGCAGGAAAGGTTTACAGCAGAAAAAAGGAAAGACTCAGACGTGCCCTGATTGGGGGCTGTTGGCCTGGGACGCTGTAGGCGGACCAGCTAGAAGTGGGACGTCTTATGTGATTGGTCAGGGGTGCATTGACTTCCTCTGGTTGGTCTTAAGTTGAAGGGGGGGCAAAATTAGGGAAGCCATCAGTTATTAATCAAGTCCTGGCCATTTGGGGCTGATTGTTACAGAGCTTATTGTTTAGCATCCTGGATTGTCTCTAGAGATAGGACTCCGGCTCCCTGCAAGTCTGACTTACAGCAGGCTGGCTTCCTGGTCGTTTATTGTAGATAAGGGCTTCATTTCTTAGGCAAGTTGCTGCCGGTTGTGAATCAAAGTTCTATTTTTGTATATGGCCTGGCCATTGTCTGTTTGTATATTCAGTCTCTCACAACTTAATAAGTTTAAATAATAGAATTAAACCTCTATTTTTAATCTTTAAACCGTAAACAGTATCTTTTCCTCCCCATTCTGTAAGATTCCCCCACCATCTTCTACTCTCTGTCCCTCCACTTCCCAACTTCTGCCAGCTACAGCATTATTTTTATGATATAAAAATTTACAATACACTATTACTATCCCTTTCGGTAAGTACGCAAATTTCATGATGTGTCTATAGTCGAGTCTGAAAATTAAGAGCCAATAAGCAACATTTATAATACTATAATTATATAAATATAAATAAATTAATAATATAAATACTCTTTACTACCTGAAGAAAAGTAGTGGGATTCCATCCAGAGAAAAGGAACAGTGATTTTATGTCTCTATACCTATGCCACTGGAAGGGTAGTATTTTAAGCGTGAATAGTGTCAACAAAAAATTAATCAGTTGATCTAAGAAAGAAATGGAAATTTTTTTGAGCCAAAATGAGGATTATAATTTGAGAACAGCCTTTCAGAAAGCTCTGAAAACTGTTCTGCCTGTTACAGGTCAAAGCACAGTTATATAAGTTTATGAGACAGAGGGCTGTATATTAAATGACGTATTATTGACAGTTTACACAATCCAGATCTACGAGGACAGAGTGAGTAGTGGGTCATGGGTCATCATGGCCCATTACAAGATTACGGAAGGTTACCTCCTAAAGAGGTCTGGTTAATGCAGATGCACAACACACACTAAAGGAGGAAGGCCCAAATAGGCAAAGAAAAATTTTACATTTTTCTGGTCTTGCCATAAAATATGAACTTTATTTCATCAATATAGAAAATTCATTCTTTTCTATTATGGTTACAAATATGTTTTCTCCCAAAGGGAGACACGTCAGGTAATTGTCTGGGTACTTAATTCTAAGTTCTAGATTCAGGACCTTGAAGGCATTGTTCCATTGTTATCTACTATTCAGTGTCATGCATAAAATCATCTGATATCAATGTGATTTCCATTCTAAGTAATTTGTTTTTAATTTTCTTTTTAGAAGCCTTCAGAATTGTTTCTTTACCCTTGTTATTTGGAATTTAGTGAAGATGTATGTAGAAAGTCATTTTGGATGAAGATCTAAAATCATCCTACCCGTTATTCGGCCTATGACTAGGGCTAGTCCTCTCACCGGGATTATTAGAATCTCCTCCCCATCAGACAAGACGTCTCTAAATATTAGTTGCCAAGGTCGTCTTCTAACTCTGTGCTTTGACAATGTCATTCCTAGTTTAAGTGACTCCTTGAGAGACAGCATATTACATCAGAAAGCGAACCACTTTAGAGTCATGGGAACCTGAGTTCAAACCACAGCTGTATCCTCCTGCCCCCAGTTGGGTGTTTTGGGCTGTCTGTTCTTTAGAACCCGCCCCAGTCCTTCTAGCTGGCTGAAGAGCATAGTAGAGAGCTGAGGTGGCAACCTTAGTGTTTCTGCTTCCTCCCC